>NW_010371380.1:0-219 GCF_000414095.1 Morus notabilis | reverse complement strand
GCGAATCAACCAGCTCCATGCACCTTCCAACTGGCCGTGATCGACTGAGTATTCGTGGCCTTCAACGCGTGGCGCCATGCACGCAAACGCTTGATCAGGCTGATCGGCGTCCAGCACCCAGGCTTCACTGGTGGTCTTGCTGTCCAGCCCGAGAATTAACTGACGCTCCGAGCTGCTGCGGTAGCAATGCAGGAAAAAACGCCCGTCCGGTTCGCTGAA
>NW_010371379.1:0-219 GCF_000414095.1 Morus notabilis | reverse complement strand
ATGCTTGCATAATAAGGCCGATTCCTCATAAAGAATGGAGTCCAAATCAGTGAAGAAATTGGGTTTGTTTATTTCTATTTGTCTTTTTCAAACGAAGTTACACGTTTCTTCCTAGAATATAAGAAAAGTGAAAGGATTGATATGTTCTCTTTTTTTTTTTTTTTGATTTCTTTTTTTTTTTTTCAAGATGATTGATATGCACCCAAAAAAAAAAAAAAA
>NW_010371378.1:0-219 GCF_000414095.1 Morus notabilis | reverse complement strand
GTCACGGTTTCGTGGCGGTTGTAGAGGGCGAAGAGAGATTTGATCTGACAGATTGTGGGCCTGTTTACGACACCAAAGGTTTTCACCGTTCTCGTGCCATTGGTAGATCACGATGAGAGCTTCGATCTAACGACTGATGGGCCTCGTTACGGCCCCAGTACGCGGCCGTGCGGCCCCAGGGTGGCACAGGGGCGGCCCCGGGGCAGGCCCGGTGCGTCC
>NW_010371377.1:0-219 GCF_000414095.1 Morus notabilis | reverse complement strand
TAGTTTGGTAGTGCTGTAGATTTTGAAAAAATTACTTTTAACTGTGCTGTTAGAATAAGCAGCTAAGTGTTTGGTAAACTATAATTATAGTAGATGTGTTGGTTCCGAAATCAATATAATGGCGTTTGGTAAATTATGAGGTTAAATTATTATGGACAGTTAAAAATTAAGACTATATTATATTATACTATAATATAATATATATAATTACAATATAAT
>NW_010371376.1:0-219 GCF_000414095.1 Morus notabilis | reverse complement strand
GAGGCCATTGTAAACAAATTTTGGCTGTACTTTTTGCAGCAATGTAGAAATGTAGTTCTTTATGCCTTGTCGTTTTGCATTTCAAATGGATGAACACTTTGTTCTCTAAAAAAAAACCTCTTTGTCAGAGTTGGGACTTGACATTAAGCTTCTAAATGGTGCAAAAAAGTGATGCTAGGGATTAGGGGAAGAGGAAATGTAGACAATATCTTTTTTTTT
>NW_010371375.1:0-219 GCF_000414095.1 Morus notabilis | reverse complement strand
AGTAGTGTGGCGACATTGTTTTCTCCATACTTTAAATGTTGTTTTGTAATAGCAGAGGTAGTTTTCCCACCTTCTGGCTTGGTTTGTGTGTCTCATCCGTTCAAGGTGTTTCTTGATGGTGTGGGAGTTAAGGTCTGGTTAGAGGTTTCTCTATACCGTATTGCTTATGTCCCTGCGAATTGGAGATTAGTTTCGATTGACTAGTTTAATCTATCTATT
>NW_010371374.1:0-219 GCF_000414095.1 Morus notabilis | reverse complement strand
GATCTAACGGCTGAGGGGCCCCGTTACGAGACCAAAAGTTGTCACCGTTTCCCTGGCGGCGGTAGAGCGCGAAGAGAACTTCGATCTAAAGGCTGATAGGCCCCGTTACGACCCCAACAGTTGTTACCGTTCCCCTGGCAGCGGTAGAGCACGAAGAGAGCTTCGATCTCATGGTTGATGGGCCCCATTATGACACCAAAAGTTGTCGTCGTTCCCGTG
>NW_010371373.1:0-219 GCF_000414095.1 Morus notabilis | reverse complement strand
ACATCAACGGGTCTTCGATTTTTGAACTCTTCATTCTTTGGCTTCGTTCGGATTTCACATTCGTCGGGGTCCAGAACTCTTCTGGGTCCGTCGGCACGCATTACAAGGGTTTCAGAAAATCGGGTCCATTCAGGGTCTGATTCCCGAATCTTGGCTGCCGGCTGCGCACTCTGGCCGCACGCTGTACGCGCCCGCGCTGTCTGACCGCGCGGCCGCGCG
>NW_010371372.1:0-219 GCF_000414095.1 Morus notabilis | reverse complement strand
GACGACAAGTATTATTGCTACCATTTTTCTTATAGTGATACATCATGTAAAGTTTTTCATCATTCTCAAGCCTCTAGCAAAAAGTCCACAGCCTCCATATCTTACCATGCCACTAGAAAGAGTTACTTTAATACATATCTCCCCAGCTCCCATGAGCAGAGTCGAACATTTTAAAAGTGCTAATCTCATTTCCTTCAACCTCAAAACAAAAAAAAAAAA
>NW_010371371.1:0-219 GCF_000414095.1 Morus notabilis | reverse complement strand
ATTATATATTAATTAATAATTAATCAATAGATATACTTAATAACTAATAAATAGATATTAATTACTTAATTACTAACTAAATATTAATTTATTACCATTAAGTTTTTAATTTTATTAATAAAATAATAAATACTATAGTAATTAATTATTTAGTTAAATATTAATTGCTAAAAATTTATAATATAACATATTAACAATAAAATAAGTAATAATAAGTTA
>NW_010371370.1:0-219 GCF_000414095.1 Morus notabilis | reverse complement strand
AGATGGCATGGGGATTTTCCGTCGACATTGTCGGGCTCAAGACTAATTTTTGGCCGGGAATTCCGCGCGGGAACCTGATTTGCATTCCGCAAAGCCTGAGCGACCTCTG
The DNA here is from genome assembly GCF_000414095.1 of Morus notabilis. NCBI lineage: Eukaryota > Viridiplantae > Streptophyta > Magnoliopsida > Rosales > Moraceae > Morus > Morus notabilis. The sequence continues at coordinate 110 of NW_010371370.1, read as the reverse complement.
TACCACTAGTTTCCGGAGGAGATCAGTCGTTTCGTATCGAGCCTCACCAGTTGCATCTATTTCGCAATCGTTGCATCTATTGCGCAATGTCTCAGCCGCCACCAACCAGC
>NW_010371369.1:0-219 GCF_000414095.1 Morus notabilis | reverse complement strand
TTAAGTGACGTTTTTAAAAAATAAATGACACGTGAGTCGATTAAAACACGACACAAAAATTTTTGTTCATTTACATTTTTTAAATTATGGTGACTTGAGTTCAAATCTTGATTTGTTAAGGTTTATTTGAGTATGATTTGACTTAGGACTCTAATTTGAGTTTGTATTTAGATGTGCACATTTTGAGTTATGTTTGAATTGAGAATCTATTTGAGTTTG
>NW_010371368.1:0-219 GCF_000414095.1 Morus notabilis | reverse complement strand
TTTGGTGTTTAGAAGAAAAAATATATAGAAAGTTTATATTATCTATACGAGATTCAGTTAATGAGTGAGTAACATAACCTCTTTAAAAGAATAGGGCTAATTTCAAATTTGACATTGCACCCTAAATTTTCAAATGTCCACACTAATGGCCCTTAGCTTTACAAATCTTAAACTTTCGGTCCCTCCATGAAAAAACTGTTAAAACATAGGCACAGCATG
>NW_010371367.1:0-219 GCF_000414095.1 Morus notabilis | reverse complement strand
GAAACCCGAAACCCGAAACCCGAAACCCGAAACCCGAAACCCGAAACCCTAAACCCTAAACCCTGAACCCTAACCCCAAACCCTAAACCCTAACCCCTAAACCCTAAATCGTAAACCGTAAACCCCAAACTCCAAACCCCAAACCCCAATCCCAGAACCCCGAACCCCGTACCTCGAACCCTGAACCCTGAACCTCGAACCCTGAACCCCGAACCCTGA
>NW_010371366.1:0-219 GCF_000414095.1 Morus notabilis | reverse complement strand
AAGCCACTTCACTACAAGGGCTCAACGTTTCACCGCATTATCCCGACCTACATGTGACAGGGTGGAGACTTCACGAGGGGAAATGGGACCGGAGGAGAGTCGATTTACGGGTTGAAGTTTGAGGATGAGAACTTCAAGATGAAGCACACGGGGCCGGGAGTTCTTTCAATGGCAAATGCCGGGCCAAACACCAATGGATCTAAGTTCTTCATATGCACT
>NW_010371365.1:0-219 GCF_000414095.1 Morus notabilis | reverse complement strand
ATAGCTGCACCACCCAAGGTGAATACATATCCATTGGTAGCCTTAGAATCCTGTGTATCAGATATCCAACTTGCGTCAAAGTATCCTTCTAAAACAACAGGTTCTCTTATGTAATGCAGTCCATAGTCACAAGTATATCTTAAGTACCTTAGTAGTCTCACAATTGCTTTCCAATGGTCATCTTCTGGGTTACTCATGAATCTGCTCAATCTACTAACA
>NW_010371364.1:0-219 GCF_000414095.1 Morus notabilis | reverse complement strand
CCGCTCCAAATAGGCTTCGATAAGCTGAAACCCTAGAATGCTATCAATCAGATCCAGAGGGACGTTACCTGCAAGGTGCCTGCATGGTCGCTCTAACCATTCTTCCGCATGCCCTTGGCTGCCGAAGACAGCGATCGCGTGCTCCAGTGCTCTGGCGAATTGAAAAGCGACGGCACTCTGCTGGACTCCCAGACGAGTGTCCTGTTTCCGACTGCCTCG
>NW_010371363.1:0-219 GCF_000414095.1 Morus notabilis | reverse complement strand
CATATTTTTACATTTTGATGTGATTTTGATTCTACTTAAGAAGACGTGTGGACAAAATTGGGGGATCCTTGTTAGGAGGGCTTTCTCAATACACGCTCCAATCCTCACCATGATATTTGTCGTCCACAAAAATATTAATAAGTTTGAAACAAAAAATAAGTAGAAATTCATCTTAAATTCAATCCAAACTTAAAGAATTTTGCAAAACAAACTAAATTC
>NW_010371362.1:0-219 GCF_000414095.1 Morus notabilis | reverse complement strand
TGAACTCAGATTTTAACCCTAAACTCAAGTTAAAATTTAAATTAAAACTCAAGTTCAAACTCAAATTTTATAAAAGAACATGAATTTAAATAAAGTTATAACTTGAGTTTAATTTTTTTTTTTGAGTTTTGAGTGTAAACGAATAAGTCCTTAATAAGTGAAGAATACTGTAAAAAAAAAAAATTAGTGAAGACGGAGGAGTAGCTTATCGCTGACTTT
>NW_010371361.1:0-219 GCF_000414095.1 Morus notabilis | reverse complement strand
TTTAATTGGTCGCAATATTTTTGAGCGATTAATATGCATGTAGTCACAATTTTTTTTTTTGTTGTAAATTAAAAGGTTTTAGACACGAGGTTATAATCATAAGAAAAAGTTTTAGTCACACCAAAAAAATGTCCATAATTAAAAAGCTTATAGCTAATCACATAAAAAATTTCTCGCCAACTACATAGTAGATATAAGGTTGTGACTGAGAGTCGTGAT
>NW_010371360.1:0-219 GCF_000414095.1 Morus notabilis | reverse complement strand
TGCCATGGCTATTTGAGGATAAACAACTACTCTCCTCCAGAGAATCTAGAAGATCATGGTGAGGTTGAGGGGCTGGGAATGCACACTGATATGAGCTGTGTAACAATAATCTATCAGGACAAAATGGGAGGGCTTCAAGTGAGATCAGAGGAAGGGAAGTGGATGGACATAAGTCCATGTGAGGGAACACTTTTGGTGAACATAGGGGACATGTTGCAA
>NW_010371359.1:0-219 GCF_000414095.1 Morus notabilis | reverse complement strand
TTAAATTGGAACCATCCGAATCAAACACTGATTCTGAATAAGTCAAATCAGAACAACTTTTTACTTTTTGTAAACAAATACTAATTTAAGCCAAAATTATGATTCCAGATTCTATAACCCTTATACCAAACATACTCTAATTAATTTATTATAATATTGTTGATAAGTACTAAAAAATGAAAACAACTTTCAAACTATTTTCTAATTCTTTTACAAAAA
>NW_010371358.1:0-219 GCF_000414095.1 Morus notabilis | reverse complement strand
GCTGTGCCTGGCGAGCCGGAAAGGATGAACAGCTTATTTTTGCTGTTTGCAAAAACAATGCGGTCGTCTTTCAGGTAGTCCGGCTTGAATAAGATACTGGCGTTATCCTTTCTGAACAGATACTCGCCTCCTTCGCGGCTGAAGATCCACGCCCAAAACTGCTCAGTGGTTTTGATGTCGCTGGCGTTTTCCATGACCAGTAGAATGTCGTCCACATAG
>NW_010371357.1:0-219 GCF_000414095.1 Morus notabilis | reverse complement strand
ATGATTTTTTTCTATGCGTTCACAACAAACAGACGAATAAAACCCCACCCATATACCCCATTAAAATATTTTTCATCACCATTAAGTTTTTATTAAAATACTATCTAAATTCAAATTCAAGTTTTGATTCACTCAAACACAAAGTCAAATAGATTCTCAATTCAATTCGCAACTCAAATGTGTACATCCAAACACAAACTCAAGTTACAACTTCAACTC
>NW_010371356.1:0-219 GCF_000414095.1 Morus notabilis | reverse complement strand
GCGGGTTGGAGAGGTTGCAGGCCCTCCACCCACTTTCATCAACCGGTACCAGGTTTTTATCGTTCCATTTTGCAGAAAGCTTTCGGGGACACGCAGGACTACGGTATGGCCGACGTCAGAAGCCTGTAAGACTTTTGACGCGACATAACAACCATTCCAGAACAATTCAATCAGATCTCCATCATCCATCCTGGGATAAGGATCGATATTGACCAGCAA
>NW_010371355.1:0-219 GCF_000414095.1 Morus notabilis | reverse complement strand
ATTAAAGGTATGAAATCAGTAGCTAGAAATTAATTAAGCTAAACAATATGAGGAGAAAGAAACTCAAATGTCAAGAGTTCATATAAAGTGATCACCAAAATATATTTTCAGAGAAGTTTAGAATTTGGAGAGAGATAAAACGGGGCCAGCTGAGAGAGAAAGAGGGGGGGAAAAGGAATTAGCACAAGAACACAAGTAGTGGGGTGTTGGAGAGTGTAG
>NW_010371354.1:0-219 GCF_000414095.1 Morus notabilis | reverse complement strand
ACTTACTCTTAATTAATAACTTTTTTAATCAAATAACTATACTATTAAAAGGATATTAATTAATAATGTGTGGTAAAAATTCAGACCAATGTACTCTTAGAGTATGTTTGGTAGGAGGGAGAGACGAAGGGAGTGAGAGGGGTGGAGGGAGAGAGATGGAGGAAGAGACTCAGGGCCCGTTCACTTCGCTGATTCGAGTTTGTAATTCGAGTTGAGATG
>NW_010371353.1:0-219 GCF_000414095.1 Morus notabilis | reverse complement strand
TTGGCACTAGCTAAAAATTTAGCTAGTGCCTCACGAGCACGTTGTGCATCACTTCTAAAATTTTATAAACCTTGTGATGTGAGTAACAGTGTTTGTTGGTGGGAGTCCACACTACTACCTTAGTGCAACGGTAGACATGTTTTCTAATGTCTATCAAGATGGCCAGTACTCCCACCCTTTTTGTTAGAAAAATATTTTTTTACAATATTTACATACCGA
>NW_010371352.1:0-219 GCF_000414095.1 Morus notabilis | reverse complement strand
TAAGGTTTTCCGAATCTTAAATGCCTACTATTAATTTTAGAAGACATTTGGTTGATAGATTAGAACTATATGATTAGAATCATTTTTTATTTATATATATTTTTTATGAGAGAAAATACTGTAGCGAACCACGAATCATGATTCAAATTAGGAGATGAATCCCCCAACCGAACAACCTCTTAGTCATCATGGTAATGACAGAGAGAGTCAATTCATATT
>NW_010371351.1:0-219 GCF_000414095.1 Morus notabilis | reverse complement strand
AACAGGTGAAATAGAAATTCGTGCGGTATGTAAATATTGTAAAAAATATGTTTCTAATAAAAAAGGTGGGGGTACTGATCAGCTAGATAGACATTAGAAAACATGTCTACCGTTGCACTAAGGTGGCAGTGTGGACTCCCACCAACAAACACTATCACTCATATCACAAGGGTTGTAAAATTTTACATACGATGCATAACGTGCTCGTGAGGCACTAGC
>NW_010371350.1:0-219 GCF_000414095.1 Morus notabilis | reverse complement strand
TCTTCTTCTGATATGAGATTATGCTTAACTAAAACATGGGTTGCATAATTTGCAGATCTAGAAACGAGGTTTACTAATCAGTTGGAGAAAAAAGAAAGAAGATGTTTCTATAAAGTTAAGTAGGTAGCTAACATTTGTAGCCCAAATGAGACTTTGATTTAGAAGAAACTTTCCAATGCATCTACAAGATGGAGCCGTCATAACAAAGCATTTTTAGAG
>NW_010371349.1:0-219 GCF_000414095.1 Morus notabilis | reverse complement strand
CGCCTTCCTCGTCAGCCCGCTTGCGCATGGCTTCAAGGTCTACCGGCAACATCGTGGTGATGTATTCGCCTTCACTCAGCGGCAGCAGGTTGACCAGTGGACGGCCACGGGCGGCGCGTGACGCCTCCGGGATTTCATAGGTCTTGAGCCAGTACACCTTGCCTTTGCTGGAGAACATCAACAGCGTGGTGTGGCTGTTGGCAACCAGCAGGTGAGCGA
>NW_010371348.1:0-219 GCF_000414095.1 Morus notabilis | reverse complement strand
TTTACTCGTCTCTATCCCATGGCAAAGTGTGAGATTATACATGTTATTATATTCCTTGATTTAAAATAAAAATAAAAATAAAAATAAAAATAAAACCTTGGAGGTGAGGGATTTTTGAACTCTATATTCCACATTAGATTTAGGTGGGCGCTGTGTAGTATAAATCAACGAAGTATTATTGATTTATTTCGGCAATTTTCAAGTGGTACCTTTTTCAGC
>NW_010371347.1:0-219 GCF_000414095.1 Morus notabilis | reverse complement strand
TTTTTTAGGTAGCTTGACAAAGACCTCGTTCATTTTGTCGATTTGAGTTCAAAATTTGAGTTTTGTTATAGTAAAAAAATTTAAAAAACAGTCACATTTAATATTTTTATTACAGTAAAAGACTCTCACATAAAATTATATCTCAACTCGAATTAAAAATTTAAATCAAGGAATTAAACGGATCCAAAGTAATCTATATATTCACATGTATAATTTCCC
>NW_010371346.1:0-219 GCF_000414095.1 Morus notabilis | reverse complement strand
TTTTTTAGGTAGCTTGACAAAGACCTCGTTCATTTTGTCGATTTGAGTTTAAAATTTGAGTTTTGTTATAGTAAAAAAATTTAAAAAACAGTCATATTTAATATTTTTATTACAGTAAAAGACTCTCACATAAAATTATATCTCAACTCGAATTAAAAATTTAAATCAAAGAATTAAACGGATCCAAAGTAATCTATATATTCACATGTATAATTTCCC
>NW_010371345.1:0-219 GCF_000414095.1 Morus notabilis | reverse complement strand
ATGGTTTAGCAAATTTCTCTCCAAATTTTTAATTTTGACAATCAACTCCAGGAATTTATACAACTATTGCAATGTGTCTTATTTTACTAAATTTACTCGAATTTTTTTTATTAGATTTAATGGATTAAAAGTTAAGAAAATATACTATTTGTGTTACATTTAAATTGTGATGTTAGAATTTTTTATCGAACATGCTTTTTTTGTCAATAAGTTAACACA
>NW_010371344.1:0-219 GCF_000414095.1 Morus notabilis | reverse complement strand
AAGTCGGGTAATAGCATGTGTCAGCATCAGAAGATTTGCTTGCTGGTTTTGGGTTGTTGAAATGTTACTTTGAGAGCAAGACTCTATGAATAAAATAATTATCAGATGGAGTAAGTCATTTAAATTGGTGAAGCATAGATAAGAGGCAATTTCTTTTTTGATGTTGCTCTGTAAAGAAAAAATGACAACAAATGATTCTTGACCTTTCTTCAGCTAAAA
>NW_010371343.1:0-219 GCF_000414095.1 Morus notabilis | reverse complement strand
GATTAGGATGATAACTCTAGTCTTTAACCACGAACAATCCAAGTGCTTCAGCTCCACAGACTACCAAGAATCTTCCTCGTCAATTCCTAAATTCAATAGAGACTGTGTGTGTGGGCAGACTTGAAAACACAATAAATACTATTACTCGTCTCATAAGTCTTCCACAAAACATCAACACATGTACGATGTGAAACTGAGAATGGAATAACTTTTCTTCTC
>NW_010371342.1:0-219 GCF_000414095.1 Morus notabilis | reverse complement strand
TAGAAAGATATGTGTGTATATATATACATGTATAAAGATATATATATATTTAGGAGAACGTTGAAAATGATGACCAGATTCCGTTTTTATTTTTCACATTTTTTGAGAAAGAAAAAATGAAAATATTTTTAAAACGACGTTTGACGTAATAAAGACAAAAAATGAAAATGAAAATGATTTGTTTTTATTTTCTTCTCTCTTGAGGAGAGAGAGACATTA
>NW_010371341.1:0-219 GCF_000414095.1 Morus notabilis | reverse complement strand
TTGACACCAAGTAGGCTTTAATTTTATGTGCCAAACTTTGTAAGTTGTGACCAAAGCCTACGGCCTAATAAAAAGTGAGAAGCCGAAAGCATGTAAACACCATTAATAGCTGTGTGTCATCAATTTGCAGAATGAGAATGAAATTAAAGTTAAGGAGATACAAGTGTGATTGATCCTAAAGGTTAGCGTGAAAAATTGGTGAGAAATAGAGTAGAAAAA
>NW_010371340.1:0-219 GCF_000414095.1 Morus notabilis | reverse complement strand
TGACGATTAAAAACTATATCCAAATCTACAGTCTATTTTTTCATATCCTACCAAATAATTCTCTTTAGAATTTTTTACCAGACTTCCCAGTCTCACCTTTGCAGTTGCTAACCACAAATCTTTGTATGTTGTGTCTGATACAGGATCACTGATTTGATTTATCTGAAAGAAATTAAGACCTCACTTCATCGTTATGTGTAACTGGTTGAGTAATAAATA
>NW_010371339.1:0-219 GCF_000414095.1 Morus notabilis | reverse complement strand
GGCAGATCAAGAAGCAAAAAATCTGCCTTATCCTTATCTTCCATTACTGTATTCTCCCCCTGAAGATAAGAAACAGTGAAATATGATTCTTGTTCATGGAAGATCACATCAGCTGAGACATAGAGCCTTTTTGATGGGGAATGATAGCACTTATACCCCTTTTGAGTTGCAGAATATCCCACAAACACGCTTTTTAATGCCCTTGGATCTAATTTTCCC
>NW_010371338.1:0-219 GCF_000414095.1 Morus notabilis | reverse complement strand
TAGGCGAGATTCCTACTTACCTGATTTACAGAACTGGAATCCACTTTTCTCCAAACAGCCTATTCTCTTACTTACTTACTTCTAAAAATGAACACCTATTTAGAGTGTGAGATTATTTGTCGTTTGCTATTTTATTTTAGCAACTTATGAAGGAAATTCAACCCTTTACTTAAGGCATGTATTCCTTTCCTTCACTGAAGGATAATTTACTATAAGGAT
>NW_010371337.1:0-219 GCF_000414095.1 Morus notabilis | reverse complement strand
AATCCAGCTTGAGGGGGAGTGTGGAAATATGTTATGCTTGTGTTATTCTAGGATATGTACAGCTATAAATTAGATGTTTTATTCCTGTAATTAGGAGATATAGGTAGTTAATACCTTGTTTAGTTTATTTCCTAGTTTAGAGAAATTTGGTTACTTTATTTCCTAGATTAGAGTAATTTGATTCAGAGTATTATCTCTGAAATCCTAGGAATAATGGAC
>NW_010371336.1:0-219 GCF_000414095.1 Morus notabilis | reverse complement strand
ACGACAAGACGTGCAAGGCAACACATAAAAACCATGAAAGCCAATTGCTTAGAACAAGGTAGAACCATAAATACGATCTGGAATAGTGAAGGCTGCATATGAGTTTACATCATATAGTGATAATGATACAAGGTTGCGTTAGTATTTGATAACTGAAGACGATGGTGGGATGAAAGAACCAAAAAGGATTAAGATAATGGAGCTTACAGTCTTCATAGT
>NW_010371335.1:0-219 GCF_000414095.1 Morus notabilis | reverse complement strand
TATAACGGCTGACGGGCCCCGTTACGTCACCAAAACTTGTCACCGTTCCTGTGGCCGATGTAGATCGCGAAGGGTACTTCAATCTAACGGTTGATGGGCCCCGTTACGACACCAAAATATGCCGCCATTCCAGTGGTGATTGTAGACCGCGAAGATAGCTTCGATATAATATCTGATGGTCCGGCCCCGTTACGACCTCAAAAGTTGTCCCCGTTCCCG
>NW_010371334.1:0-219 GCF_000414095.1 Morus notabilis | reverse complement strand
TTTATGAATTTAGAGTTTCTCCATATTAAAGAATGTGATAAATTGAGCTCAGTGTTCCCACTCCGCATGCTTATGCAAAGTTTGCAGCATCTGAAGCATTTGAAAGTGGAAAACTGTCGATCACTTGTCACATTATTTGACTTCAAAGATCTTGCTAGGGAAGCAGAGCTTGATTCTACAATGCTTTCTTGCTTAGAAAAAATGGAGCTGATTGGTCTA
>NW_010371333.1:0-219 GCF_000414095.1 Morus notabilis | reverse complement strand
TGTACAGCTCATGAGCAGCCACCCGTGCAGCAGATTGCCTGGAAGCAGTTGAGCCTGGAGCAGCAACTGGGCGAAGGTGCTTCGGGGGTGATTCAGCAGGCGCGATGGCAAGCGCCCGGTCAGCCGGAAGTCTCGGTCGCGGTAAAGCTCTACAAAGGCAGTGTCACCAGCGACGGCTCACCACTTAATGAAATGGCTGCCTGTATAGCAGCAGGCAGG
>NW_010371332.1:0-219 GCF_000414095.1 Morus notabilis | reverse complement strand
CATTGAGAAAAAGTTGTTAATTGTCACCTGATAAAAAATTGAAAACATTTTAACATATGAGATCGTTTTAAACCTCATTCAATGTCTGAGATTCGAACGTAAAAAATTTTATCGCGTCTACTGTAGTTTAATCTAAAATTTCATGTTCTAAGCCTTGAGCTGCCACTAGATTCCTGCCAATAATCTGACATGCGTTCTTTAACTTAGGTCTTAGGTCTT
>NW_010371331.1:0-219 GCF_000414095.1 Morus notabilis | reverse complement strand
TAAGTCATATTTGAGTTATTATTGATATATCTTAGTAGCGAGGAAAAAATATACCTGAACCAATTCTTTTACATACAATTGTTGTTTTTGGATGAGACTGTTTGTAATTGTGTTGGTATTCTTTATCGGTGATTATAGTGTATTTCTTTATAATTCATATGATGTATGAAATGTCTTCGGGAGACGTTTGGTTCATAGATTAGAATCATGTGATTAGAA
>NW_010371330.1:0-219 GCF_000414095.1 Morus notabilis | reverse complement strand
GGAGAGTAAATGCTTTTTGAGTTCCAGGCTCAAAGCGATGAGGCGATTTCTTCTCTTCTCTTTACAGGGTTAGGCTCTCTAGAACCAGAACAATAGACTGGTTGACTGTGGTCCGGTTAGAGCCTTCTGTTGGAGGAGATTGATTTGACTTGCTACCGTACCTTACTTAGTCTTCCGCTTGAACAGGATTCTCTAAAGCTTAAAGGAAATACCCTAGGG
>NW_010371329.1:0-219 GCF_000414095.1 Morus notabilis | reverse complement strand
ACGCCATGCATTTTGGTCCCCCAAATATGTTTGTACAGAAAATGTCTTTAAGTTCGACAGTTTGATCAGTTTTCAAAATGTAAATTTTTTTTTTTTTTCACATTAGAGTGTAATATCGTTATTTTATATGTGTAATACTCAGTTTGTATAAATGTAACATTTAAAAAAATATATAATTTAACATACACAACATGTCATAACACTTAAACCAATTGAATG
>NW_010371328.1:0-219 GCF_000414095.1 Morus notabilis | reverse complement strand
ATCGTTCATAGAAAGGAAAATTAGTAAAATGTCGACAAAAACAATTGCCTCGGCAATGAGGATAGCAAACTTGATAGTAAAATAAATTGCCTAGAAAAGAAAAATAGTAATAATGATTGAGAAAAAAAAATAGTAGTATGTAGAGGCTGTCCGACCTGATCCGACCTGACCTAGTGGTCTAAATGAAAGTTTCATGTCAAGTCGGTTTTAAAAAAAAAA
>NW_010371327.1:0-218 GCF_000414095.1 Morus notabilis | reverse complement strand
ATAATGGGTACCTCCTTGTCTGCTTCATAATCCAAAACCACAAAATCCACCAGAAAGATGAATTTATCAACACGCACCAGCACATCTTCAATTTTTCTCTCCGGATGAACAATGATCGATCGGCAAGTTGAATGGAGACTGTAGTTGGCCTAGCTTCACCAATACCTATCTGCTTAAAAACAGACATTGGCATCAAATTTATGCTTGCACCCAAATCA
>NW_010371326.1:0-218 GCF_000414095.1 Morus notabilis | reverse complement strand
ATGCGCGACGTGGTGCGGTACAGCACCTATCAGGCGCCCAGCAACAGCGCTGAGTTGCTCAAGGACGATGACAACCCGCGCCGTCAGGAATACCTGAGCCGTTTCGCCGACCGCGAAGGGACAGTGTTTCTGCTGCGGTTCTGGAAACGCTACAAAGAAAAAACCACTCAGGAACGGCTCGACACTTTTCTCGACGGTATAAACCCTACGCCGATACG
>NW_010371325.1:0-218 GCF_000414095.1 Morus notabilis | reverse complement strand
TCCCACACGGCTGAGGCGTGCCAGAAATGACACTGGCGCATGCGGATTCGCCTGGCTCGGCTCGATTCAGCTTGGCTCGGCTCGGCTGACGACTGCTGATGGGCTTCATTTTCATTTTCTTTTAGTTTTGGTCCAAATGTCTTATTTTCTTACAAAATAAATATAATTAAATTAATTAAATACTTCCACAAAAAATTAATTCCATGAAAATATTTAAT
>NW_010371324.1:0-218 GCF_000414095.1 Morus notabilis | reverse complement strand
CCTTCTGCCAGCCGATTCGCCGCCACCGCCGCGGTCAGCAGTCGCATCTACTCCTCCAACAACCGGCGCAGATCTGACACGTTCTGGTTCATTTCAGCCCTGCTATGGTTCATTTCAGCCCTGCTATGGTTCATTTCAACCCTAACCTCTCCAATTTCTTTTTCCACCAAAGCCTGGACTTGTTGAATCTCTTTCTCCACCGCCTCGAATTTCTCCTC
>NW_010371323.1:0-218 GCF_000414095.1 Morus notabilis | reverse complement strand
ATTGTTTTGAATTTCGATGTATTAATATAAATTCCCCGAATGCCTAGCACACCATATAATCCTTCCAAGAAATGGCTAATAATTACACTAAATGCTAAATCAAATTAGAAAATTGTTTATTGAGTAAACTGAGCCATAATTCAACTTTTTTATTATAATATTTTCTCTTACAAAAATTTAAATTTCAACTCAAATTTTTAACTCAAACATATTAAAAT
>NW_010371322.1:0-218 GCF_000414095.1 Morus notabilis | reverse complement strand
GCGCCGTGCCGGGCCGAGCTTGGGCCTCGCATAGGCCTGGGCCACGGGCTGGAATGGACGTTTGGTTCACGGACTCAGAATCATGATTCAGAACTATTCTTGATTTACGTATATTTTTATGAAAAAAAATACTGTAACGAACCACGAACCATAATTCAAATTATGACACAAATCCACCAACGAAACACACAAGCCCAGCCCTAGCCCATATGATGTAT
>NW_010371321.1:0-218 GCF_000414095.1 Morus notabilis | reverse complement strand
GATTGGCCTAAAAGCCCAATTACACATTCAAAACGAAGTTCTTTTTTTTAAAATTTTTTTATGTTTTTTAATTTTGGTAATTATTTTCCGTTCTACGTTACGAAAACGGCACAATGTATATCAATGAAAAGTTTAAAAAAAAAAAAAATTAATGAGAGGTTTTTTTTGAAAAAAAAAAAAGAAGAAATTGGTGATCTTAATTTATCAATTATCAACGA
>NW_010371320.1:0-218 GCF_000414095.1 Morus notabilis | reverse complement strand
CATGTCGTTGCGGGCGTAGTCGTGCGCCAGGTTGAACATGCTGTGCCACATATTATGGATGCCAGCCAGAGTGATGAACTGGTGCTTGTAGCCCATCGCCGAAAGTTCGCGCTGGAACTTGGCAATCGTTGCGTCGTCGAGGTTTTTCTTCCAGTTGAACGACGGCGAGCAGTTGTACGAGAGCAATTGGTCCGGGTATTCCTTTTTGATCGCTTCGG
>NW_010371319.1:0-218 GCF_000414095.1 Morus notabilis | reverse complement strand
TTTTCCTCTGTTTTTTTATAAAAATTTTTTTGACTTGGCCTAATAATCTTCCTCCGGTGGTTGCTGTGGTTCAGTTTAGTTTACTTGGTGGTCAATTTTCTAAGCTTCCTAACTTTCGTCTTTGTTTGCTTGGTTGGTCTTTCATCCTTAAAGCATATTTTAGAGTATTGCGGGTATTATCTCTAACTCTTTATCATTATCTTTTAAATTTTTTTTGA
>NW_010371318.1:0-218 GCF_000414095.1 Morus notabilis | reverse complement strand
GGGTTCGGTGTTCGCGGTTCAGGGTTCACGGTTCAGGGTTCACGATTCACGGATCAGGGTTCAGGGTTCAGGATTCAGGGTTCAGGGTTTATGATTTAGGGTTCAGGGTTTAGGGTTTAGGGTTCATGTTTCAGGGTTGGGGGTTAGGGGGTTTAGTGTTTAGGGTTCGGGGTTCGGGGTGCGGGGATCAGTGTTTGGGGTTTGGGGTTCAGGGTTTA
>NW_010371317.1:0-218 GCF_000414095.1 Morus notabilis | reverse complement strand
GAGTTTGAACCACCTAAAATTAAGAGAGATGTGGTTTTAAATCAGGAGTAATTTTGGTTTAAAACGTTGCATCAAGATTCAAATTGTGAATCAGAACCATTCAAACTAAATATTAATTCTGTGTGAGTTAAATCAGAATTACTTTTTACTTTTTATAAACAAATACCGATTTAAATCAGAATGGTTCTGATTTCTAGAATTCTTATACCAAACATGCT
>NW_010371316.1:0-218 GCF_000414095.1 Morus notabilis | reverse complement strand
AGTATAATATGACCGTCCTCGGTGATTGATGAGGAAATGACATATTTGATTCTTTTAGATTTTATGATCCATGGTGGTCTTCAGAATTGTTATCAGATGGGAGAATTCAGAACAACACATGAGTCTCAAATATTCTTTTGAAATTTTTTATGAGAGAAAATACCGTAGTAAATCATAAATCATAATTCGAATCGGGGTATAAATCTCCCAATCAAACA
>NW_010371315.1:0-218 GCF_000414095.1 Morus notabilis | reverse complement strand
GTGATATCGTCATTTAGCGTTAAATACATACGAGGAGAATTAAGTGGTTTGTTGAATCTGGACTTGATATCGTCCTAGAAGAGAATAGGCGGCCATCTTATCTTAGTTCATTGAATCTGGAAGTAATATCGTCCTAGAAGAGACAAAGTGCGCTGCTTACGTGGCTGATTTAATTGGTTTAGAACGGAAAGCTTCTTGTTTGAGACGTGCAAATTTGT
>NW_010371314.1:0-218 GCF_000414095.1 Morus notabilis | reverse complement strand
TTTTTTTTTCTTTAATAATAAAAACCTCCTTGTAGTTCCCTTTAAAATATGACCCAAAAAAAAAAATCCCTGAATCGAATAAGTAAATAAGATACATCATCTCTAAGGATGAGCATCGAGCGGAACGGGATCGGGTATGTTTCTCCTACTCCCGCCCTCACTTTCACCTTTACCCTCCATACCCGCATATTAGAGGTTGGAATCGGGAATTTCTCATC
>NW_010371313.1:0-218 GCF_000414095.1 Morus notabilis | reverse complement strand
ATTTTTCATCTTTAAAAAATAAAATAAAATAAAAACGACGTAAAAAAATAATAAAATTTTACAGACACAATCCTTACATTTTTCACCTACTGTAAAACTGTAAAAATTACTATTTTTACTAAGCTCTTTCCCCCTTCATAAACGATTAAGCCTCACACATTTTTTTGGGGGGCTAATCAAGCCTCTCTTTATTTTGTACAGAGAAAGAGCTTTTTTTT
>NW_010371312.1:0-218 GCF_000414095.1 Morus notabilis | reverse complement strand
ACTCCTGGGTTCAAATGAACCTCGTTTGTTTATGAACATTCACCGTCACTATTTTTGTATGAATGGTTGACGTTATGTTTGAGAGGTGCTAGTGGTAATTGAGCAGTCGTCGCTTTAGTATGGTTGTCGTTTGCTTCTTCCTCTCGACTTAGGATTTAGACTTAACTCATTGTCTTTTTCACCACCAGAACAATGGCCTCAAACCCCACTCGTCGAGA
>NW_010371311.1:0-218 GCF_000414095.1 Morus notabilis | reverse complement strand
GAGGTGAACCCATCATTGTTAACCAGGTTTTTGATAGTTCATCGGTTTCAAGCTGGGATCCAATGGCAATATGGAGAGGGATGCAAGAGACTACGGAGGAGAAATTGAAAGATGAGAACAGAATCGTTAAGGCCATAGACTGTTTTGATTGGTCTGAGGTGGGCCCAAACTGCTATTTTTTTGTATGGTTGCTTACGGTGTTGTTTTCTTCCTCAAAT
>NW_010371310.1:0-218 GCF_000414095.1 Morus notabilis | reverse complement strand
TCGTTTCTCCATCAAGGATCTGGGAGCTCTTCATTTCTTCTTGGGTGTTGAGGCCATTCCAACTGCTCAGGGTCTTTTTTTGTCCCAACATAAGTATGTCCGCGATCTTCTTGAGCGCTTTAACATGGAGGGCTCTAAGGCAATTGTCACACCAATCAACACATTGTTAGGATCCTGAAAATCTATGCTTCATTAACACTACTAGATATAGAAAATTA
>NW_010371309.1:0-218 GCF_000414095.1 Morus notabilis | reverse complement strand
CGCCCTCAGGGCGTGTGGCTTCGTCGCGTAGTGCCCCCAGCCAAACCATCACATGCTCGTTGTGTTTCATCGCCGAATTCCGTTAACTAAGTAGGCGTATGAAAAACCATGTCGAAAAGCTGAAGAGCACGACCATGAGCAAGATTGAACGTGCCTTCGTCATCGGCTTCCTTTGTCCGATATCGCCGCTATCCTGAAGCTCCTGGTACATGGCCGAA
>NW_010371308.1:0-218 GCF_000414095.1 Morus notabilis | reverse complement strand
AGAGAATGATAGAAAATTGTGAGACACGATTTTTGACCAATTTTTTTAAGTGTGTCTGAATTTCTATAGAGTGAGAGGAAAACTATTTTTCACCAGAAAAATTCCACAACATGCATGCGTTGGTGTTTATGGAAATTTGAGTATTTATTCTAGCCCGTTTTGTCTCAGTTGTGCCCATACACACGTCTTCGTGGATTCTAGGAATTGACGTGGAAGAC
>NW_010371307.1:0-218 GCF_000414095.1 Morus notabilis | reverse complement strand
ACCTAATCCAAGCAATCTTGAAGCAATTATTATTATTATCATTATTTTTTATGCAATCTTGAAGCAATTATTATTATTTGAATTATTTTTGATGCAATCTTAAAGCAATTACGTGTGTTAATTTGCGGTAACAATTAGAATAGAGAGTAGCGGAAAGAAAAAAAAGAAAAAAAGAAAAGAGGGTCCCATATATATATATGATATTGCATTGCACTCAC
>NW_010371306.1:0-218 GCF_000414095.1 Morus notabilis | reverse complement strand
AAATCAAATATGCCGCAGGGAAGAAGAATTCATCGTAATTAAAGTAACATAATTAATGTTAATGAACGGAATTAAAAAATCAAGCTACAGTAATCTTACAGTCAATAATATAGATATATTTTTTTTAAATAAACTTAAGGAAACACTTATGGGTAGAAGATTTTTTGGCCGGAGGGAAAAGTGATAATAAAAATAAGAGGAATATTAACTGGATGTGT
>NW_010371305.1:0-218 GCF_000414095.1 Morus notabilis | reverse complement strand
ATAAGAACTCAGTACATCAAAGATATAAACCTGTAATAACTGAATTCTTATTGATCATATTGATTATGGGGAATTTATTAGAAGGGAGAGAGTTAAAAATTGGAAAACAAAAATGCGTGATATATGAAAGGAACGCGTGTAAATCTTCCTGACATGCATGAGCACTTCATTTTTTTTAATAATAGATTGTAAAGATATTAATGCAATTTTCCAATATA
>NW_010371304.1:0-218 GCF_000414095.1 Morus notabilis | reverse complement strand
GCCAGATCATCAATTTCACTCACTGTGTATTGTTTCCTGATGAGAACCAAAGGTTGCCTATTGGCACTCTTATCGACGTTAAAGAGCCAGCTTAGACTGTTTGCTCCCGGTGATTTAAAACGTTTGGAGCAACCTGATGAAAATAGTATTGATAGGTGCCAGCGGCACGATTGGCTCAGCCATCGCCACCGAGCTGGAGCAACGTCACGAGATCGTGG
>NW_010371303.1:0-218 GCF_000414095.1 Morus notabilis | reverse complement strand
AATAAAAAAATTAAATGTAATTTTTTATAAAATTTTTTAATTATAATAACATTTAAATTAAAAATTTAAATTGATAAAATAAATGAGATTTTAATTAATTAATTTAAAATTTTAATTTAAATTAAAAAATTATTTTACGTAAAAATTTTTTATGTAATAAAAAAGTTAAGTGTAATTATTTTTTAAATTTTTTTAATATATAATAAAATTTAAATTTT
>NW_010371302.1:0-218 GCF_000414095.1 Morus notabilis | reverse complement strand
AGCTACCCCCCAGGTCGAGGGTTTCTTTTAGACAGCCTCGAGCTTAGGTCCAGTCGTCCTTCCGTGCTTCGGGTGTGGGAAACCGGTCCTGAGCCTTCATTCGCAATGATGGTCTGGATGCTTTGGATTTTCTCGAGGAGTGCAACCGTCGCGTCGGTCGCTTCCCCATGTAAGGCTTTATTTTGAAAAGATGAATATGAGCCCTTGGATCGCATCCC
>NW_010371301.1:0-218 GCF_000414095.1 Morus notabilis | reverse complement strand
AAAACGTCCATTTCTAATTGGCGTAAATGTGTCTCATTTAAAAAAAAAAAACAAAAAAAAACAGATATACACGACAATTTTTTATTTTATTTTTAAAAGCGTTGTTTTAATATGATATAGCTACTTTATGGTGGAGGATGATGCTCGCAAATAAAACAGTCACCATGACATGACCCGAAAAAAAAAAGAAAAAAGAAAAAAGAAAAAATGATTCTCTC
>NW_010371300.1:0-218 GCF_000414095.1 Morus notabilis | reverse complement strand
GGGGGAGCCCCGGGACAGCCCCGGGGCATCCCCGGGATAGCGTCTAGACTGCTCCGGGACAGCCCCAGGGCATCCCCGGGACAGCCCCGAGGCATCCCCGGGATAGCCCCGGGGCAACTCGGGGCAGCCCCAGGACAGCCCTGGGGACAGCCCCGGGTCAGCCCTAGGACAACCCCGGGGCAAACTCGGGATAGTCCCAAGGCAGCCGCGGGACAGCC
>NW_010371299.1:0-218 GCF_000414095.1 Morus notabilis | reverse complement strand
TTTTTTTTTTTAAAAAAAAAAAAGTAAAAAAATGATTGTTACCGTGAGGTGGATTAAACCTCACATGCAGATGGAAAACTTGGCGTTGTTATATACATAAGCTCATTCAACTTGGTGACTCACGTTAAACATGATAACTAAAGTTCTAAAAAAAAAAAAAACAACATAGGCTTACTAATGCCATTAATGTAAGGCATAGCAGAGATAAAAAAAAAAAA
>NW_010371298.1:0-218 GCF_000414095.1 Morus notabilis | reverse complement strand
TGAAATGTTTGATTTGGTTAAGTGGTGGAGGGCACGAGCATTAACTTGGTCGATCCTACTTGACTGGCAATGGATATTTTTTTAATCTCAGTCTCCACTGTTTCAGCCGAACAAGCTTTCAGTACGACCAGTCGAATACTTGAAGAACATAGAAACGCATTGCAACAGGACATTGTTGAAGCTTTGGTGTGCATCAAGGATTGAGATTGTTCCGACCA
>NW_010371297.1:0-218 GCF_000414095.1 Morus notabilis | reverse complement strand
GAGTTGAAAGGCTCCAGACAGATACTGTAAGAGTCTTCTTCGAAGTTGTTGTCGAAAGGAGGCGGCGATTGCGATAAAGATGAAGACGAAGCTATGTTCGCCATTGAATTCTCTGCATAACCAGAAGAAGACGAAGAAGAAGTGAAAGCCGCCATTGAAGATTGAAAGTGAAGGAGTGATATGTAATGTTGAAGAGAGAGAGAGAGAGAGAGAGAGAG
>NW_010371296.1:0-218 GCF_000414095.1 Morus notabilis | reverse complement strand
TATATATATATATATATATATATTCTGTATCTCGATTCTCGAGTTCTGACCCAATTAGAAAGACCGTTAATATTTTAATCACCGTAGAAAGACCGACAATATTTTAATCACCGCCGCCTGAACTCTTAAATTCTCGTCTAAGAGGATGTTTGATTGGAGAATTTAAATAATGTGATTCGAATTATTTTTAATTTATGTGAATTTTTTATGAGAAAAAA
>NW_010371295.1:0-218 GCF_000414095.1 Morus notabilis | reverse complement strand
TAATACTATAATTTTTATAAAGTCTTATTTCTTGATGGGTAAATGGGTAAGATATGAAAATTGTTCCCCCAGTGAGGAATTTCATACCTCGACCCCGCCTTAAATTAAGCGGGTATGGGGGTAGGGGAAGCATACATGTCCTCACCCCATTGTCGTCCTAGTTTTTTTAATTTAAATTAGTTTTAAATTCAGATTTAAATTTTCAGCCATAGAATTAT
>NW_010371294.1:0-218 GCF_000414095.1 Morus notabilis | reverse complement strand
CGTGAACCGTAAACTCCAAACCCCAAACCCCAAACCCTAAACCCTAAACGCAGAACCCTAAACCCTGAACGCTTAACCCTGAACCCTGGGCTGAGAGTCCTGAATCCTGAGCCCTGAGGCCTAAGACCTGAGCCCTGAGCCCTGAGCCTAGAACCCTGATCCGTGAACGCTGAACCCTAAACCCCAATCCCCAAACCCCAAACCCCAGACCCTAAACC
>NW_010371293.1:0-218 GCF_000414095.1 Morus notabilis | reverse complement strand
AAACGTTTTCATTTTCATTTTCATACAGAAAACAAAATCATTTTGGAACTAATTCTAAATGCATTCAAAATGACACTATTGTTTTTTAATAAAATTTAAAAGACAAATTGTGAAAATTAAAAGTATGAGTGACACGTTGCAAGAGATGAAAAGTTTGAGGGCAACATGAGCCCGTTTAGTTCGTTGATTTGAGTTTTTAATTCGAGTTGAGATGTGAT
>NW_010371292.1:0-218 GCF_000414095.1 Morus notabilis | reverse complement strand
GAGCGTCGACTTCGCATCACCTGTATTGAGAGTCCTGGTTGTGTTTGAGTCGTTATAGCTGTTAGCTTTGTAATAGTTTTGTAACATATTCTGTTATGACACTTGGTTAGTCTTGAGTTAGTACAGCTGTAATTGTATTCATATAAATATACACGATCTAGTGACTCAGTTAATTGATTGAGCATTTTTCACCAAAATTCCTCTCTCTAGATTTTTCT
>NW_010371291.1:0-218 GCF_000414095.1 Morus notabilis | reverse complement strand
AGTTGCTGTTACATAGCAGCTTCTGCTGCTATTATCTAAATTTATTAGGATAACTTTAACAATAAAACTTAATTCTCAATATACATATTTTACTTCTTTCATACTATTAAAAAATATATTTTTAAAATAGTTATTTAAAATTGAAAATCTTTAATAAATATGCTATACTAAATTTCATTCAAATATTTTTAATAATTATCAAAATATTTAAAATTAAC
>NW_010371290.1:0-218 GCF_000414095.1 Morus notabilis | reverse complement strand
ATCCACTGCACGCTCCATGAAGTTTGGCACGCGTGTCTGACTGTTTCTTACTGACCGTTTATTATTTAAATGGGACTGCGATGCAACATGTGGGGTTCGGCCACCAACGCTTACACCATGCCTCATTTCTGTATATGAAGTATCGCATGTATCATTGTATCGTTGGGACCCGCCATCAATGTCAATTAGGCTGCCTGGGATTGGCTCTGGGGGATATG
>NW_010371289.1:0-218 GCF_000414095.1 Morus notabilis | reverse complement strand
ATATTTTTATCTTATTCATTTGTTGATCACAATATATGAGATCACTTGAGGAATTAAGAAGAGGAAAAAGACATTATTTTTTTTGCTTAATAGTATAAGCATATAGCTTAAAATTTTATTTTTGATTAAGAGTTACTAAAACTTTATTTATATATTTGGTACAAATAGAATATTTGAATTTTTTACATAGATAGGATCTTTTTCTCTCTTTTTTTTTT
>NW_010371288.1:0-218 GCF_000414095.1 Morus notabilis | reverse complement strand
AGGCCACCTATAGTTATCACTCACTTTTCTCAAAAGTATGTGATAGCACCCTGGAAATTTTTCTTTTTGGTTTTTCTTTTTGTTCTCCCGTTTTTTTTTTTCTTTCACCCTTTCTCTCCTCTGGAAAAAATTAATCCACGCTAAGGATTAAAAACATTCACCTCGAGGAACCCAATCCTCTATGTCTGTGACCTTTTCCTCATAGGGAGGAAACGTGC
>NW_010371287.1:0-218 GCF_000414095.1 Morus notabilis | reverse complement strand
TAATATGTTTCACTAAGTTTTAAAGTAACTTCATGAAACCTACCTAAAACTTGATACAAAATTTCAGCAATTTGCCAATCATATGCGTCTATATGTCATGTTCCTAATTTTACACATATATAGTTTGTTATAGTATCCTTATAGGGGATGCATTATTGAAGCATAATATAAGTTGAGTTCCATCTTATGGGCATATCTAAGGCTAATGCTCTAGAAGG
>NW_010371286.1:0-218 GCF_000414095.1 Morus notabilis | reverse complement strand
CATATTTGGCTACGAGTTTCGTCACATCGTTGGCGGGGTTCGTATCAGTATTGGCCCAGCCTCTAGGCTTTCCCGGGGCTACCCAGGGGCTGTCCCGGGGCTGTACCGGGGCTTTCCCGGGGCTGTGTCAGGGCTATCCTGGGGCTGTCCAGGGGTTGTACCGGCGCTATCCCGGGGCTGTACCGGGGCTGTCCCGGGGTTGTCCCGGGGCTGTACCG
>NW_010371285.1:0-218 GCF_000414095.1 Morus notabilis | reverse complement strand
ATGCAAAGGCAACCAGATTCAGCAATGCTGACGTAACATTCAACGAGGAGGATGTAAATGGGGTCTATTTCCCCCACAATGACACCCTGGTGGTATACGCAATCATCAGGAATCACATCATATGCAAAATCCTCGTGGACAACGGAAGCTCGGTGGATCTCTTGTACTCTGACTGTTTGGCAAAGATGGGAATTCCTAAAGAGCAATTGGAGAAGACC
>NW_010371284.1:0-218 GCF_000414095.1 Morus notabilis | reverse complement strand
ACTTCTAACATTGATGCTCCTTGGGCTTCAGACAAACTTAAAATTTCCAATGTTGGACCTCATGAGGCTACCGAGCCTTCCTCTACCCCAATCGGTCGGGACACCCCCATTACTGAAGACAGCTTAGATGTGGGAGATGAACATATGACTGACAGTCCATTCAGAGAGGATGAGTTTGCAGATTATAATCCGTTGAGAGATGATAGCCCACTTGAAGA
>NW_010371283.1:0-218 GCF_000414095.1 Morus notabilis | reverse complement strand
AAAAAAAAAAAGAAAAGGAATTTATCTCTCAAACAAATGCAAGGTACATACAAAAAATCCCGGTTTTGTCCTTTAACAAAAGCCAGTTAATTAATCCTACTTTGTTTGTAGAATTTAATTATATTGTGTATGATCATCACTCCTCACTAGGATGTGAATAGTGAAGGTTATTTGTGTGGAGGGCCGGAGGCTTGTCTGAGAACTGAGAAAGGGAGTTA
>NW_010371282.1:0-218 GCF_000414095.1 Morus notabilis | reverse complement strand
GATTTGTTGGACAGGGGATCCGTCCTTGTGTTACTCGCCGGTTAGCCTGCGTTCCCTGTCACGGCTTTGGAACCATTCGGGTGTCAGGGTGCTCCTAGAAATCAGAACACAAGACGGGGCCATTGAGGGAGATGTACAGCCACTGCCGGCAGGATGCGCGCACCTCGTCCGGGAGTTCCAATCCGTATTTAGTATGCCGGAGGGGTTACCACCACAAA
>NW_010371281.1:0-218 GCF_000414095.1 Morus notabilis | reverse complement strand
TAGCCAAACCCAGGGGAGGGGCTGGCGGCTAAGCTTGTGGCGGAGGCAGCGACTCGTGCGGCGGCCTGCGAAAGCGACGGCGGCGACATCACTCAAAAAAAAAAATTCTGGAATTTTAAATTACAAAATTTCTTATGCCTTTTAATGGCTTACATTATTTTCTAGAAAAAAAAACATAAACCACCAACTTTGTGTAATTAAAAACCTAGAGCCAATCG
>NW_010371280.1:0-218 GCF_000414095.1 Morus notabilis | reverse complement strand
CGGCACCATCTATAGAGAAATATTAGTATAAATTTTTTTATCACTCTCTGTATTCACTGTTTGATACATAAATTTAATTAAAATAATATATTATTATTTTAACAGAAAATTAAATAGTAAAGTCACGTGTCAAACTAATTATGTTCGGTACTTTGAAGAGTTTGCCGGGAAAGAAAGCAATGGATATGAATTTAGGTAGGGTATAGGGGGGAGATGAG
>NW_010371279.1:0-218 GCF_000414095.1 Morus notabilis | reverse complement strand
GGCCAGTATTTTTGGGTTTGGTGCTTTGCGTCACCCCTTTTAATACCACGTCTCCCGGTGCGAACCTTCTTTGTTTGACTTTCTTGTTGTAGTATCGCGCTGTCCGTTGTTGGTAACCGGTGAGTCGCGGTTAAGAGTCGAGCCTTTTTTCTTCCAATAGATCGAGCTCTCCGTTCATTACTTTGACATTCGCGTTGTCCTCATACGCGACCGTTCTT
>NW_010371278.1:0-218 GCF_000414095.1 Morus notabilis | reverse complement strand
AAAAAAAAAAAAAAACCCTAATGAAAGCTAACATGAAGTACGTCTCCATTAGAATGTTCAAGCCAAAAGATCATTCCTAGAATTAACATCAAAATTAAGAACTGAAAAATAGTACTGTAACTACTACGTACTACCACTAGTAAATTAAGAACATTAATAACCCTACTTAATTACCACATCACTTGCAATTAGTTCGTTCTTCAATCTTCAATCCTCCG
>NW_010371277.1:0-218 GCF_000414095.1 Morus notabilis | reverse complement strand
GTTCCCGTGCCATTCGTAGATCGCGAAGAGAGCTTCTTTAATTTAACAGCTAATGGGCCCCGTTACGACACCAACATTTATCGCCCTTCACAGGGCGGTTGTAGAGCGCAAAGAGAACTTCGATCTAACAGCTGATGGGCCCCTTTTCGACACAAACCATTGTCACCATTCTGGTAGCGGTGGTAGAGCGCGAAGAGAGCTTCGATATAACCTCTGAT
>NW_010371276.1:0-218 GCF_000414095.1 Morus notabilis | reverse complement strand
AGTAATTAAACTATATATATAATAAATTAATATGATAAATAATTAAAAAATAGTAACTAGTAATTAATTATAAGTAATTAATATGTTAGTAATGTACTCATAATTATTAAATTAAAAGTAATTAATTAGTGTATTACGAAAAATAATTAGTATATACATAATTTATTAATATCTCATTTACTACTTAAATTATTAACTTTTAGTTACATAATTAAATA
>NW_010371275.1:0-218 GCF_000414095.1 Morus notabilis | reverse complement strand
TTAAATTTTACTTAAATTTTCATTATTGAGTATAGTAGTAAGTATCATTCTCGTAGATGATTGATCTTAATTAATAAGTCATTAATTTTGCTGAATAAAAATATAAATGAAGGGGGTTTAGATTAATAAAGTAAATGAAATAAAATTAAAAAGGAAATTGAATAAAGCAATTTTTAAATTTAATAAAAGAAAACAATCGATAAAACTAGAATCAATTT
>NW_010371274.1:0-218 GCF_000414095.1 Morus notabilis | reverse complement strand
TGCGTGGTACCGCCAGCGACAACCTCACCGCGGTGGTGGTTAAAACATGAGCGGCGATCTTCCTCCGATAATGCCCGATAACGTGGGGGCTCTGACGCACTTTGCACGGGCTGGTGGGCTGGGCGTTGAGCAGCACGCATGTTCATCAAGGCAAACAGGGAGTACCGCTTTGCCCGATGTCCTGTGTGGTCGTTACCGGCTGGAAGGCTTGCTGGGGG
>NW_010371273.1:0-218 GCF_000414095.1 Morus notabilis | reverse complement strand
ATTCCAATATAAAAAAATAAATAAATTTAAAATGTGTATTAATGTGTTAAATGCAGGCACTCACCATGCATATGTTGAGCTACGCTGGAAGGGCAGACATGCAAATCTTGGTGGCCAAAGATATCATCCCTGACCCTGAATTTCTTGCTCAATGCTTCGAAGACGCCTTGTTCGAAATGAAGGAAGAAGCTTCAACCATCATCAAAGCCTGTTAGGAT
>NW_010371272.1:0-218 GCF_000414095.1 Morus notabilis | reverse complement strand
CACAAATAATATTGCAGAATATGAAGCACTGATTATTGGTTTGGAAATAGAACTCAAAATGCAGATAAGCCATCTGAGGGTGTTTGGTGATTCCCAGTTGATCGTTAAATAAATAAATGGGGAATACACTGCCAAGAATGAGAACTTGACTCTATATCACGAGAAAACAAAGCATTTAATGTCCCAGTTTCAAGACAACATGCTAAGTCACATTCTAA
>NW_010371271.1:0-218 GCF_000414095.1 Morus notabilis | reverse complement strand
TACTACTCTTATTGGAGGACCATAATTTGTAGAGAAGGACGGGGAAAATTATGCCTAATACGATGGTAATTAAGGAAGAGGGATTGGAAAGGGTGTCTTGTAATAGTATTTTCAACATGATTTGCAGATGAAAATCTCGATGAATGGTTTGGTTTGTCAAGTTTTTCTCGTTGCGTCTGCGTATGCAACTTTGTCTTTAAGTCGATATATATATATAT
>NW_010371270.1:0-218 GCF_000414095.1 Morus notabilis | reverse complement strand
TAATTCCTTGATTCAATCTGTCAAATCCTACATAAAAGGAAACTAACAGCTATCTATAGAAATTAATCTACAGCTATTTACAGCCTAGCAAATCTCCTATTTACAGCCTATCATCTTCAAAATTTCACACTCTCCCTCAAGCTGGGCAATGAATATTAATCATTCCCAACTTGGAGAGTAGTATGTCAAACTGAGCTCTAGGAATAGCCTTTGTCATT
>NW_010371269.1:0-218 GCF_000414095.1 Morus notabilis | reverse complement strand
TATTTTGAAAATTCTGATAATTTAATCATTCTCA
Source organism: Morus notabilis (assembly GCF_000414095.1). Taxonomy (NCBI): domain Eukaryota; kingdom Viridiplantae; phylum Streptophyta; class Magnoliopsida; order Rosales; family Moraceae; genus Morus; species Morus notabilis. The sequence continues at coordinate 184 of NW_010371269.1, read as the reverse complement.
AATTTTTAATCGAAGGAAAATACAGTTCAATTTAATCCTAAACTAAACATAGAATAATATAAGTTATTGTCCAATGTAATCCAATAGAATTTAATCTTAGCAATAATTCTATCCAAACCCGTGTACCAATCGCAATCTTAAATTGGTGGCTCGTTTCTATACCTAATAAAATGTGTTATTTAAG
>NW_010371268.1:0-218 GCF_000414095.1 Morus notabilis | reverse complement strand
TTGTAGTGAGTGGTCGCTAAAAATTCATTTGTGACGACTCTCTATTTTTGAAAATGACTTTTTGTCGTCGCTAATAGCCATATTTTTCTTGTAATGATTATCTTTCCATTAAGCTTTCACAAGATTTATTTGACATATATGTGATGTATCATGTTATCAAATACTAACATACATTTTTCTGTGTGACTTTTCTTCCCTTGCAACATAGCATACTAGTT
>NW_010371267.1:0-218 GCF_000414095.1 Morus notabilis | reverse complement strand
TTTTTTTTTCCATTTTTGGTATATAACTAGAAATGTGGCTTTTTTTTTTCCAATTGAAAGTTTTTTGCTTGTAATGTGTGATAGGATATTGGTAGTGGAATTTCAAATGTTCATTGTCACATTGGTGAAATTTGTTTGCCTTTCCAGTTTTTTTTTTTTTTTGTTGCTTATTTAATTTATTGATTTTTTGGGTAAAAGAATTTACTTTGTTTAGAGTA
>NW_010371266.1:0-218 GCF_000414095.1 Morus notabilis | reverse complement strand
AAAGTCAGCGATAAGCTACTCCTCCGTCTTCACTAATTTTTTTTTTTTATAGTATTCTTCACTTATTAAGGACTTATTCGTTTACACTCAAACTTAAAAAAAAAATTTAAACTCAAATTATAATTTTATTCAAATTCATGTTCTTTTATAAAATTTGAGTTTGAACTTAAGTTTTAATTTAAATTTTAACTTGAGTTTAGGGTTAAAATCTGAGTTCA
>NW_010371265.1:0-218 GCF_000414095.1 Morus notabilis | reverse complement strand
TAATTTTTCAAACGTTGCACAGTTGGTCCCGGAGATTTTATACTATTTCTTTCGGTCCTTTTATTATCTTAGTATTAAATATTTAACGAAATTTATATAAATTATAGACTAAATTGGAAACATATAAAGTTTAGAGATAAATAATACAAAAAATTAAAAAGTTAATTTCCACAAATATACCTAAAATTTTAACTGTTTCTAATTTTAGACTCTAATTT
>NW_010371264.1:0-218 GCF_000414095.1 Morus notabilis | reverse complement strand
GATCTCATCAAAAAGTTACACTTCTAGTCCTAATTTGCTTCTGGGCAGAAACGTGACATTTGTCGACACAAATACCTTTTAATCTTCCTGACTATAAAATAGTCATCTTCTTATCCCTTGTGGGTATCCTACGAATATGCATTCTTTCTTCCTCGGTTCCAACTTCCCGGCCTTTTGCTTCAGCACGTGTGCTAGACCCCTCCATATGCAAATGTGTC
>NW_010371263.1:0-218 GCF_000414095.1 Morus notabilis | reverse complement strand
AGGCATCGACTCCCAAGTCATATGCCACGCTCTGAACGTCGACCCTACTTTTTCCCCAAAATGTCAAAAGAGCCGACCAATGAACCTAGAAAGGTACATGGCTCTAAAGGAAGAGGTCGACAAGCTCACACAAAACGGTTTCATCTGGGAGGCTCATTATCCCAGATGGGTTTCAAATCCTATCCAGTAGTAAAACTTAATGGGACGTGGATTTTAGC
>NW_010371262.1:0-218 GCF_000414095.1 Morus notabilis | reverse complement strand
AGCATGACACGTAGCCCTACCTCCCCTCCAAAGGTGGCCACCCTCGACGCCAAGACATTGATCATCCTCGACGCCAAGAGTTCGACTACCCTCGACGTAGCAAAGAAAGGCCCAAGTTAGGACGTCGACCCGTTGTGACGTCGAACTTATGCAAACAACCTTCGGAAAGATTAGAAAGGGCATAAGATCCACGCGGCACAGACGCCGAGAGGAAGATG
>NW_010371261.1:0-218 GCF_000414095.1 Morus notabilis | reverse complement strand
TCGATCTAACGGCTAATGGGGCCCGTAACGACAGAAAAATTTGTCGCGGGTGACGAGAGCTTTGATCTGACAGATTATGGGCTTCTTTATGACACCAAAAGTTTTCACCGTTCCCGTGCCATTTGTAGAACGCGATGACAGCTTCGATCTAACGGCTGATGGGTCCCGGGGCGGCCCCACTGCGGCCCCAGGGCGGCCCCGGGGTGGCCCCAGGGCGG
>NW_010371260.1:0-218 GCF_000414095.1 Morus notabilis | reverse complement strand
AAATCCGTTTATCAAAAGTACTCCTAGGAAAATGGAAAAAAAAAAAAAACTGAATGTCTTATATGGAAGAGTATCCTCTAAAATGCTTATAAGAAAAGTTGAAAAAAAAAAGTTTGCTTGCTTTTGCATTGCGAGGAATAAGTAACTTAAAAAAAAAAAAAGAAAAGGAAAAAAAAAAGCAATAATAACACTATCTGAAGTTTAAAGTCCGTTTAGTT
>NW_010371259.1:0-218 GCF_000414095.1 Morus notabilis | reverse complement strand
GTTTTTAAAAATAAAAAAACTAATGTTCATTAACTCGAGTTTGAGTTTAGAAATTTTAGTTGAACAGGGTTTAAACTCAAATTTTAACTTCAAACTCAAATTAAAACTTCAATTAAAATTTAAATTCAAACTCAAATTTTATTAGAGAACATTAATTTAAATAAAATTATAATTTAAATTTAAATTTCTTTTAAGTTTTATTCTAAAGGAATGAGCCC
>NW_010371258.1:0-218 GCF_000414095.1 Morus notabilis | reverse complement strand
GCATCCTTCTTGGCCATAAGGTATTTAATTGCAAAGTGATCTATGAAAACAATTACCTTATTGCCAATTAAATAAGGCCTAAACTTGTCGAAGGCAAACACAATTGCCAATAACTCCTTTTCTGTGGTTGCATAATTGAGTTGGGTATCATTGAGAGTACAACTGGCATAGTAAATAGCATGAAACACCTTATTCTTGTGTTGCCCAAGAACAGCCCC
>NW_010371257.1:0-218 GCF_000414095.1 Morus notabilis | reverse complement strand
GAGGCAATCCCTCTATAAAATTCATTGAAATATCCTCCCACACTCGTTCGGGAATGGGCAGAGGTTGTAATAGGCCACTAGGTCACATGCAACCACATATGAAATCACATCCTTTTTCATCCCGGACCAAAACCAGTCCGCTGCCAAGCGTCGGTAAGTCTTAAGAACTCCCGAATGGCCTCCAAGAACCCCATCATGGTACGAATGAAGTAGTTTAG
>NW_010371256.1:0-218 GCF_000414095.1 Morus notabilis | reverse complement strand
ATGGAATAAAACCGGCACGCAACCAGGTATCCATGGTGTATTCGTTGGTCTGCCCATCCAACCTAAAATCTTTGGGCAGACGGGCCTTAGCGACAAGAAGCTGATTCAAATCCTCAGGTTTACTGAGTTGGGTGAACAATTTTTTATGAATGTCAGACACACCTTTGGATTCACCGTAGCGATGCTCACTGACTTTCCCAAAATGTAATTGCCCGTTA
>NW_010371255.1:0-218 GCF_000414095.1 Morus notabilis | reverse complement strand
AAGATCTTCACGAAGCCAAACACATTAGATGTTCGAGTGCTGCCCGCGCCTGATCAGATCCCTTCGCCTCAGATTTTCAAAAAACAGGATTTGACCCTTGGCCAAATCCTAAATCTAGCAGGTGCTGCAAGTGGTTATGACGCGGTGTTTGACCCGCAGATCGACCAGAACCAGATCATCAAATTCAATACTCAGCCAAACTCGCTGAGAGACATTGC
>NW_010371254.1:0-218 GCF_000414095.1 Morus notabilis | reverse complement strand
GGAATGAACACGTCGCAAAGCATTGCCCGGCCCAAAACAACAAAACAAAAGCAGCCAGGCACCCTTTGACGGGGATGGGTTTGAGCAGAAAATCTTTCATATGCACTCCAGCAGGTCTGATATTCGTTTCGGTTTCGCAAGATCTCTGCTGGATCAATGAACCTTGCAGGTCACTTTCAGCTGTACGTAGCCGCTTTGCTCAGGGTTGTGGTCTTCGG
>NW_010371253.1:0-218 GCF_000414095.1 Morus notabilis | reverse complement strand
TGATGCCACCCATCGCGGTCGGGACTGTAGCCATTCTTTGCGGGAATGCTATTGCCCAGAGCTCTTCTGCAATCCTCAAGTCTGGACTGCAAGTGGTGCTTGCTGCCTCTCTTCTTCACGCATCTGGATTCTTCTTTGGCTACATACTTTCTAGATTGCTCGGGATTGATGTGGCATCAGCGAGAACTATCTCTATTGAGGTTGGCATGCAGGTATGT
>NW_010371252.1:0-218 GCF_000414095.1 Morus notabilis | reverse complement strand
TTAATGAGTTTTTTATACTGAAAATAATCTCTTGATAAAACTACCAAATATATTTTCAAAAATAATTTTTATCTGATATTAAAAACGTTTTTATTTTTATTTTTATATAAAAAATAAAATCATTTCACAAACTTATCTTGAGAACTTGAATTGAAAAATAAATTTTTATAAAAAATATTATAATAAAAAATTAAATTTAAATTTTTATGAAATGAACC
>NW_010371251.1:0-218 GCF_000414095.1 Morus notabilis | reverse complement strand
CTTGATGGCATTATACTATGGATAGCAACGATACACTTGTAGTGACAGAGGCGAGACGAGGCTATCAAAATTTCCCGACCTTAGTCTTGACACATTCATTGGAGTAGTAAGTACTCTGCGAATTACAAAACAGTAGTGGCGGCGACATGGTGACAAGGAGCGATCACCACAAGACTATCCCTCCCGTCCATTAGAAGCTCGTTTTTTGTTTTTTTTTT
>NW_010371250.1:0-218 GCF_000414095.1 Morus notabilis | reverse complement strand
CACTTATTCGAGTTTTTAATTTAAGTTAATATGTGATTTTATGTGAGAGCATTTTATTGTAATGAAAAAGTTAAATGTGACTGTTTTTGAGAACTTTTTACCGTAATAAAGCTTGAATTTTAAACTCGAATCGGTAAAATAAAAGTCTGAGATTGTTAATTGACGATCAGGTATCTAAGGGAGCCGGAGATAAAAGCTTTATTAGATTATAGTAATGA
>NW_010371249.1:0-218 GCF_000414095.1 Morus notabilis | reverse complement strand
TGGACATGTTTTTAGGAGACAGAGGAAGATCATCCAGTTATAAAATCTCTATCAAATATCAATCAAATAACCAATTAACAATTTATTATTTTAGGACCAATAGTTGACTTTTTAAAAAAGTAACTGTAAGTTTCTAGATTCTTATATAAACCTTCTATAAAGAGCTTGCCAGCTGCACATCTATTCTCAAACACAATCAACCAGTCAATCATTCCTAA
>NW_010371248.1:0-218 GCF_000414095.1 Morus notabilis | reverse complement strand
AAAGATGTTTTGTTGTTGTTCATGATAAATAAATTCAGTTATATATTTATCGTACAATTTCCTTTGCTTAAGTCAAATCCAAAACCAATATTATTATAGTAAATTCATTTATTCTGATGAAGGTACTATTTCCATCGGATTTAAGTCTTACGTTTTTATGATTTACGTCCTACTCAGGTCTGACGCACGTCCTACGTCCGTAGGATTTCACTTGGTCG
>NW_010371247.1:0-218 GCF_000414095.1 Morus notabilis | reverse complement strand
AAATTTACCCTTTCTTTTTTTTTCCTTTGTTTCTTTCGATCGTCTCTGTCTTTCTCTTTCTTTCGCAGATCTCTCTCTCTCTCTAGCTTCTTGCAGCTCTCTCTCTCTCGTAACTACGCTCAGATTTTCTCTCTCGTCGGTCGATCATCGGTTTTCCATTTGCTCGTCAGTGAATCATCGGTGGATCAACAGGTTCGTCGGTCGGTAGTTCTTGTTCT
>NW_010371246.1:0-218 GCF_000414095.1 Morus notabilis | reverse complement strand
CAGTGTCGACTCACGCGTGCAGAGCTCGCTGAATGCCGTCACCCAGCAATTTGACGAAGGCCGTCGGCGTGCGGAAGTGGCGACCCAAAAAGCCACCGAAGAGAGTCGCCAGGCCCGTGGTTTGCTTGCTCAGCTCCAGCAACAACTGGCCGGTTTGTCGAACAAAAATACCTCAACCGAAGACCTGCCCATCGGGCTCGGGCTAGAGCCGGGCGATG
>NW_010371245.1:0-218 GCF_000414095.1 Morus notabilis | reverse complement strand
AAAAAAAAAAATACGTGCATTCTCAAACAACGAGTATATAAAAACACAAGCAAAGCATTTACATTAAATACTATAAGAAGAAAATCAAATATTCAAGTCCGCAGCAAATAGCTTTGACATCATATTGACGTACAAGATTGAGCTGGCGACTTAAGAAACAAAGATTTCTCTAACAACTAGGTTTGATAACTCAAATAATTACTCATGCTCAATGTCCA
>NW_010371244.1:0-218 GCF_000414095.1 Morus notabilis | reverse complement strand
TTACAAGGATGATGGGCCAAGTACTGTGTTTGCTGCTAAAATTACTATGTGGATTCATCCTATCAATCGATAACGCAAGACGGACATTCCTAGGTTCCGCACTAAATTCAGAATTCTCTACATCAAATGTCTTCCACTGTGGAGAATGTTGGTTTCCGAATCAAATTCGGATGCGGAAGTGTGGGGTTAGTGGATCAAGTATAACAAAAAATTTTCAT
>NW_010371243.1:0-218 GCF_000414095.1 Morus notabilis | reverse complement strand
ATATGTTGCTTGGACGTTTGTAAAACGACTAGAGCGCGGAAACGGTTTTGCTTGGTAGTGCTGTAAATTTTAAAAAAATTTAATTATGTTAAAAAAAATAACTGTTATAACAGCAGTTGAGTGTTTAATAAATTATAATTATAATAATTATATTAGTTTTAAAATCAGTGTAATAGTGTTCGGTAAATTATATATAATTATAATATAATATATATTTA
>NW_010371242.1:0-218 GCF_000414095.1 Morus notabilis | reverse complement strand
CTTCGGCGTCATCTACTCCGACGCCGTCTCCGGCACCGCTGACGTCGGCGAGGTCGTCGAGCACGAGCGCCTCGTCGACGACTGCTTCTTCCTAATCTGCAAAGGCCAGGAGGAGGATACACGTTCATGTAGGAGGTGGAGTCGAGGGTCTCTGGTGGGCTGAAGAGAGAAAAGGAAAACGAGGAGAAAATGAAAACAAGTTTTTTTCGTTTTCAGAT
>NW_010371241.1:0-218 GCF_000414095.1 Morus notabilis | reverse complement strand
CTCTAGATAAGAAAACTACTCTTACAGCCGTATATACTTACAGTGATCCCGCACAATATATTGAGCAATATTATAAGACACCAGTGATGTTAAGTACCACCATCTAATAAAAGACAGGACTGCAGTTTAATACTCTCAAGTGAGGCTCACTTTCTATTAAATGATGGTAGTTAACATTGCGACTGTCATTTAATATTTTTCTAATATACTGAACATAT
>NW_010371240.1:0-218 GCF_000414095.1 Morus notabilis | reverse complement strand
GTTGGGGAGCTTTATCAGAAAAAGAAAAATAAAATGGAAACCAAAATTGTCATGCATAGTAATTCCCGGACCAAATGAGTTAAAAACCAATTGAGGCTAGTGACAAGGACAGAAGCTCATGTACAGTATTCCATGTTTCCTGGTCAATGTTTTGGAAGCCTTTTGCGTTATTTATGTGAGGCAGAACGGTCAAGACACTTCTGATAATGGTGGACATT
>NW_010371239.1:0-218 GCF_000414095.1 Morus notabilis | reverse complement strand
CAGTACTGTTTCATACCATACAAACAAGGGTTATTCTGCTCTTTTTTTGGGTTAAAAACTCAAAAAAAAAAAAGTTATAATTTTATTTAATTTCATATTCTTTTTGAACTTGAGTTTAAGATTAAAACTCAAGTTCGAGTTTCTGCTTCAACTCGAGTTTAGAAACTCGAACTCAAATTAATGAATAATAATTTTTCTATTCTTAAAAACGCTATAAC
>NW_010371238.1:0-218 GCF_000414095.1 Morus notabilis | reverse complement strand
AAGTATCAACCATGCTTGGCAAAATAGGATTAGGAGTACTATTATCATGAATAATTGGAAGAACAATATCCTTATCATTAGGTGGTGTATTCACAATTTTAGGTAAGGAAGTAGAATTAGGAATAACATCCCAAAAATTTTCTTCCATAGTTTCTCCCCCTGAAGAAATTTTTTTTTGAAAGTAAGGTTGATGTTCAAGAAAGGAAACATCCATAGTA
>NW_010371237.1:0-218 GCF_000414095.1 Morus notabilis | reverse complement strand
TTAATTAATAATTATAATTAAACATGATTTCACATTTTTATTATACTCAAAATAATCTCTTAAAAAATTAACTAAACGTAATTTCAAAATTAATATTAAAATGCTTCTCAAAATAATTTTATTTTTACTTTTATACTAAAAATAAAATTATTTTTAAAAACGTTATTAAACGGGCCGAAGAAAAAATAGTGTGAGAGAAGAAAACAACCACTCATTTT
>NW_010371236.1:0-218 GCF_000414095.1 Morus notabilis | reverse complement strand
AAACACAACAAAATTAATTGAAAGGATATTTTTAGGGTGTCAAAAAATGTAATTCAAAAAATCAGCCAATATTTGTTAAACTAAGCTACATTTTTTAAATGTTTTTCTTCTTTTTTAAGTTTTGATCATTTTCATTCTACGCTCCTTTTCTTTTCTTTTTCTTTCTTTCTTTTTTTTTTTTTTTTTTCAATGTGATGCATGCTTATCAAGTGATTTAA
>NW_010371235.1:0-218 GCF_000414095.1 Morus notabilis | reverse complement strand
TGAAGGGCTACAATTTAACAAGTCGGAGAAAATTAACGTTATCTTATGCGTCATTAATGGAATGTTTGTTTTAAGAGTCCGTCTCTAGTTCTGAATCATAATTTTTGATTCTCTACAGTATTTTTCTTTCACAAAAAATTTAAATTTTAAAAATCAGAATCATGAATCATAGGGTGCGTTTAGAACTCGTTTCAAAATAATTTTATTTTTTGTATGAA
>NW_010371234.1:0-218 GCF_000414095.1 Morus notabilis | reverse complement strand
TTTTTTTTAAAGTAAAATTTGTTCATCTTTTAATCTAAATGATAAAATTTAATATAACAATTATCGTTCTTAGAGTTTTGTTGTTTGAAAGATTCATGTGTTCTTTTTGCAGAAGCAATCTTTGAGGTTACTAAGGTGTCTCGAGTTCATGTCGTTTTCAGAGAATGTTATCTAATGGAGTATAATATTATTGTCGTTTACTGGAATTGGTAACTGTC
>NW_010371233.1:0-218 GCF_000414095.1 Morus notabilis | reverse complement strand
AGCGCCTGGACAGCCACGGGGCTGCCCCGGTACAGCCCGGGCCTGCCCCGGGACAGCCCCGGGGAAGCCCCGGTATAGCCTCGGTACAGCCCCGGGACAGCCACGGGTAAGCCCCGGGAAAGTCCGGGGGCAACCCCGGTATAGCCACGGGACAGCCCCGGGGCAGCCCTGGGACAGCCCAGGTACAGCCCCGGGACAGACCCGGGACAGCCCCGGGG
>NW_010371232.1:0-218 GCF_000414095.1 Morus notabilis | reverse complement strand
AGAAGCCATTTCTGTACACGAACAAAATAAGTTAGCAAAAAAATAAACAGAGAAGAAATGAAGGAAAAAATGGGTTGACTTAGCATCATAGCAAGTAGGAGGTCGAGTCCAAAAGATTCACCTTCTGCGTTGAGGTGAAAAAATTCTTAAACAGCTTGGAGATTTACAGGATCAGAAAGGGAAATCAGCAGCCCCGACTCCCTGAGGTTGGCTTCAAT
>NW_010371231.1:0-218 GCF_000414095.1 Morus notabilis | reverse complement strand
TGTACGATAAACATACTATAGCTCGATAAAAAAGTAACTTTTTTCAGATATGAGTCTAGGCTTATCGACACATGGCGCTTGTAGGTATTGGTGCCAGGTATTCACTGTGGTACTAAGGGTGGGGGAAAGTGGATAAAATTTGATGTTTAAATAAGCTGCCATCATAATCACCCGCCGCGAGTGGAATTGGGCAAGGTCTAGTTTTCCCTCGGTTAGAC
>NW_010371230.1:0-218 GCF_000414095.1 Morus notabilis | reverse complement strand
AATGATATACTTGACCTTGAACTAAGAATGTGTATATTCCTTTGTTCTTAGGGGTGACAATTTGTGTCACGTGTCGTGTTCGTGTCGTGTTTTGATCGTTTCTTCTTAAATTTATTGTCAACCCGAACACGACTCGTGACATGAAAATTTTTAAAAACTACAACACGAACACGATACGACCACTTTACGAGTTGACACGACACGACACGAAAATGACC
>NW_010371229.1:0-218 GCF_000414095.1 Morus notabilis | reverse complement strand
CACTCTTTCTTTTTCAAGATTACGCCTCTACTTGACACTACATTCAGCACATGTGGACTCTTCTTCAAAAAACAGATCGAGTTCTTGCCAAAGATCTTGAAGATAAGAAAAATACTGAGTCACCGAATTTGAGCCCTGCTTCATCTCCTTCAGCTTCGACCGGATCTCAAAAATTTGAGAAGCATTCCCGAGATCAGAGTACATCCGGCGGGCTGCAT
>NW_010371228.1:0-218 GCF_000414095.1 Morus notabilis | reverse complement strand
CGACCCGGGGCTGTCCCGGGGCTGTACTAGAGTTTCCCCGGGACTATATCGAGGCTGTACCGGGGCTGTACCGGGGCTGTCCCACGGCTGTACCGAGGCTGTACAGGGGTGTCCCGGGGCTGTCCCGGGGCTACCCCGGACCTGTGCCGGGGCTGTACCGAGGTTGTCCAGGGGCTGTCCCGGGGCTATTCCGGGGTTGCCCCGGGGCTGTCTCGGGG
>NW_010371227.1:0-218 GCF_000414095.1 Morus notabilis | reverse complement strand
CGACGTCCACGTCGATGCGCGTGGCGCCCGAATCGAGACTGTTTTCCAGCAGTTCCTTGATTACCGACGCAGGACGCTCGACCACCTCACCGGCGGCAATCTGGTTGGCCAGTCGCGGGCTGAGCAATTCGATGCGTGCCGCACGCAGCGCAGCTGCGGTAACTTCAGGCTGCACGCCCGATTCAACGCTGTTCTCGAGTAAATCGGTCATGGCTGAG
>NW_010371226.1:0-218 GCF_000414095.1 Morus notabilis | reverse complement strand
ACTGCAGGAGTCAGTAGATCGTGCGGCAAATGAGAGGGGTCAGCCGTATTTCTTGAGATTGTCATCATGAAAACTCACCTACCCTTCCGCATATCGAGGATGGAAGATGGCTTCCTCCTTGGGAACGGAGAAGGCTTAGTCACGTGTAAATGCCTATAAATAGAGCCAAAAGAACCCAGAAAAGGGTTAGACACCATTTCATTACTAAGAGAAAGCTT
>NW_010371225.1:0-218 GCF_000414095.1 Morus notabilis | reverse complement strand
CAATGTTTCACTTGAAATTTAGAAATAAACAAAGGTAGGAAGAATATAAGATTTAACGTGATTTAACAATATATTCTTACGTCCACAGTAGGAACAAGTACACTTTTTAATTTACTGAGAATTTATAATGAATCTATACATGGTACAAAGAGGGATCATCGCTCTATGGTATAAATTGTCTATAAATCGACTTTCTACAATTATCTTCCTACAATTTG
>NW_010371224.1:0-218 GCF_000414095.1 Morus notabilis | reverse complement strand
ACATTCAAGTAATTCTTGTACCTGTCGAATGCGATCCATCTTCGCAGCATCAAATATTGCTAATTGAGTCTCATGAACTACCAACAAACGAACTTGGTCTGAATGGAATTGCACTCGAGTTTCCCCTACAGTAGCCTTTCCAGCAGGTACCTGAATTGCCACTGATCTCCTCTTCTCCCATGTATCAATGCTCCACACGCAAAGCTGCAGAGTACAGT
>NW_010371223.1:0-218 GCF_000414095.1 Morus notabilis | reverse complement strand
AAAAAAAAAACTCCGCATGATAGGAATCCCACAATTGTCTGTCTAGTTTACAGTGACTTGTAGTGCAAGTATGAGTCTTCCTTCATTTTTACATCTCTGAACTCTAAATGCAAGACATGTGAGTACTATTTTAAGTCATAATCTTAAACTTTAAGTTAGCCGATAATATAAGATTCACTCAGAAAATCACTGCAGATTACATAAATATATATATATAT
>NW_010371222.1:0-218 GCF_000414095.1 Morus notabilis | reverse complement strand
CCGCCGCCCCCTGCCGCCGGCCGGCCCTCCCCTTCCCTCTCTCCCCTTGTCACTCTTCCATTGTTTCTCTCTCTTCCCTTCTCTCTCCCTCTTCTTTCCCTTTCCTGGCACCGCCGCCGCACTACCACCGGCTCCCTCCCGGTGACCTGGTCCCGCCACCATGCTCCGGGCGCCCTGCTCCTGCCGCCCCGGTCCCACCTCCCCGGTCGCGCCGCCCC
>NW_010371221.1:0-218 GCF_000414095.1 Morus notabilis | reverse complement strand
AATCTTTAAAAATAAGGATAAATTTCTGGTCAAGTTCGAACACCCCAAATGTTTTCTTAAAAAAAAAAAAAAAGGTAATCTCTTGCAAGAGGGAGTATTTAAAGAAAAGATCAATATGAATTATGTCGGGTATTTTCCATCCGTGTAATATATATGCTGAGTAAAAATTTTGACAATTTAGTGGAAACTAGTATCTTGTTCTCTCTCTCTCTCCTTTT
>NW_010371220.1:0-218 GCF_000414095.1 Morus notabilis | reverse complement strand
ATTAAAGGTATGAAATCAGTAGCTAGAAATTAATTAAGCTAAACAATATAAGGAGAAAGAAACTCAAATGTCAAGAGTTCATATAAAGTGATCACCAAAATATATTTTCAGATGAAGTTTAGAATTTGGAGAGAGATAAAACGGGGCCAGCTGAGAGAGAGAGGGGGGAAAAAGGAATTAGCACAAGAACACAAGTAGTGGGGTGTTGGAGAGTGTAG
>NW_010371219.1:0-218 GCF_000414095.1 Morus notabilis | reverse complement strand
TATCAATGCTTAGGTTGCTATCAGATTTTGTTGGGGTTGCTCTTTTATTGATTGTGGTTGCACCTTGCAGGTGATTGCTGGTTGCACGCCCTGTCTTTCGAATCCGCGAAGACCCATATACGATTAATTCCGTTGTTTTTTCAGAATAAAAAATGAATGGCACGCCACTTGCTCAGAGCAACTCTGTACTCGTAGTGCCAACCAAAAAAAACCTCAGG
>NW_010371218.1:0-218 GCF_000414095.1 Morus notabilis | reverse complement strand
AACATAAATAAAAATGTTAATATTTGACTCATCCTGGCTCCTGCGCACCCCACTGCGCTGGTTGGGTACTTTTTGACAGTGTTTTCTTTTTTCATAATTCGAGGCCATTTTTTCCAGGCATGTTTAGAAAAATGTAAGGATTGTATCTGTAAAATTTTAAAACCTTTTGACGTCATTTTTATTTTATTTTAATTTTCAAAGATGAAAAATAAGAAAAA
>NW_010371217.1:0-218 GCF_000414095.1 Morus notabilis | reverse complement strand
GGGGGGGTTTTTTTGTCCCCCCCGGGAGCCATGATAAAAAAAGGAAAGAAATAGAGATATGCTGCAGCGGAGATTACAGCTCTGATACCATAATAGAAAATAGAGACGAGAGAGAAGAGAAAAATAAAGCTAAGGAAGAATGAGCAGAACTTCTCATTACTTGAAAAATGGATACAATACCTTTGCTATTTTATATTGCTCCAGAATTGTTGTAACTA
>NW_010371216.1:0-218 GCF_000414095.1 Morus notabilis | reverse complement strand
CACCGTAAATGACCTTTTTTGTTGTAGTGTGTTTAGATAATTTTAAATCTAGCAATTGGTATCAGAGCCAACTTACTTGGGCTTAGAGCTACAATTTTCGGATTCTACATTTTCGGTGGAACAAAAACCCAAAATTTTGAATCCATGTTTTTGTTGGAAATGTGTCTAGAAAGTAGGGTGTAATTTGTTATTTATGAAATGGCAAATATCGGACATCA
>NW_010371215.1:0-218 GCF_000414095.1 Morus notabilis | reverse complement strand
ATGCTGTTACACTTTTGACTTAAGAAAAAGTATTACTGTACAAGATAAATGATAAGGACTCGTGACTAAGTGATGGGACCATCAGAGAGAGATGGTGCCTGTTTCTGTGGATGAAACGGACGGACTCATCTCTCAAAGATAGTCACGTGTAAGCCACTGATTGAGATCTGTGGATGAGTCATTATTTGGGTCCTGGGAATCTTGGAACAGTGTAGAGT
>NW_010371214.1:0-218 GCF_000414095.1 Morus notabilis | reverse complement strand
CGACAACGGCCTCAAGGTCATTGTCCGCGAAGACCACCGCGCGCCCGTGGTGGTCTCGCAAGTCTGGTACAAGGTCGGCTCCAGCTATGAAACCCCGGGCCAGACCGGTCTTTCGCACGCCCTTGAACACATGATGTTCAAGGGCAGCTCGAAAACCGGCCCCGGTGAAGCCTCGTTGATCCTGCGTGACCTGGGCGCCGAAGAGAACGCCTTCACCA
>NW_010371213.1:0-218 GCF_000414095.1 Morus notabilis | reverse complement strand
AATTGTGGTTTTCGTACTGATTCGTGCTTCTGAAGCAAAATCAGTTAGCGTTATATCACCACTGACGTTGACTGTTCATTGCCTTTGCAGATAAAGGCCTGTGAGTGAGTAAACCCAAGACCCAGGTTGCTGTTTGATATATGAAACGTATATGCTTCGTATATTAAAATCGAGGTGAATCATGGGGCTGGTCAAAATTTCCGAACATATGCACGCCA
>NW_010371212.1:0-218 GCF_000414095.1 Morus notabilis | reverse complement strand
GTGAGGCCCTATCCAAACAGCAGCCAAATTGTCGAGCCCAGCCTCCGTCACACCGGGATCTGTCTCCGTAGCACCAGAATCAGCCCCTTTCACGCCGGAATCGCGAGGCCCGGTCCAAATCAGTCCGGAATCAGCCCCAACCATGACCGAAATAGGGATGGGTTCCCTGTTCCAAGGGTACCCATGCCGTCCCAGCCCCGGAGCAAGCCTCTCCTCCT
>NW_010371211.1:0-218 GCF_000414095.1 Morus notabilis | reverse complement strand
AAAAAAAAAAAGTTTAGAGACCAAACTATCACTTTTTAAAGAGTTTGAAGACCATACGTGCAATTTACCCAAATTTTTATCTAAAAATTTAAGAATCAATATATGCAATTTTTTCGTAGATAAAATTATCAACAACCCCTATTAGATAGAGGAGGAGAGAATGCCATAAATATAGTATATTTATAGCAAATAATTAAAGTAAATAGCATATTTTAAAA
>NW_010371210.1:0-218 GCF_000414095.1 Morus notabilis | reverse complement strand
GTGGAAACGACAATTTAAGAATAAAACAACAATTGAATTCCATCGATCGACGATTATAAAAACGACACGAAAAGCAAGAGATCCAACCATAGAAAGGGTACGGCAATGAAAGTATCTAAATCTAAATAGTAAGTAGAAAGATCAATAAAAGTGGAATTGACAACAAAACTAGAAGAAGGATATTTTACAATAGAATGATAGTCGAGTCGGAAAAAAAA
>NW_010371209.1:0-218 GCF_000414095.1 Morus notabilis | reverse complement strand
GAATCATCTTCGCCACGTCGGTCGCGTACTCGGTAGAACGCGAGTCCAACGGGTTGCTGATGGTGAAACCAACCTGGTTGTTGATCACGATGTGGATCGTGCCACCTGTCTTGAAGCCGCGAGTCTGCGACATCTGGAAGGTTTCCATGACCACGCCCTGACCTGCAAAAGCAGCATCACCGTGGAGGGAAATCGGCAAAACCTTGTCACCGTTCGGA
>NW_010371208.1:0-218 GCF_000414095.1 Morus notabilis | reverse complement strand
ACGAACCATGATTCGAATTAGGGAACAAATCTCCCAACCAAACAAGATACCAAGGTACTCTGTCATGTTTCACATATATTAAAAACGTACGTTGAACTTTAAAAACATCTTTTGACTACCGGGGCCGGCTCAAGGAAATTTAAGGCCTTAGGCTAAAAAGGGGCCTTTCCACATAACAAAAAAAGAAGATCTTAAATTTCAATTAAATCTATTTTAAT
>NW_010371207.1:0-218 GCF_000414095.1 Morus notabilis | reverse complement strand
GTACGTTTGGCGTGTCAGTAAGTCAGATTTTTCTAACTGTTAAATATACGTATTTTTTTGACTTTTACTTAATTTTATACAGATTCGACGGATAGAAAACATGACCTATTAGTATGTTGACGTATAAAAAAATGTTAAAAAAAAGTAAGCAATTAAATTGTGAGTTCAATCTCAGTACTCATAATTTTTAGGGTAAAGAAAAATATAATGCATCGTTT
>NW_010371206.1:0-218 GCF_000414095.1 Morus notabilis | reverse complement strand
TTTCATCATATCTTATTTATAGAGTAGAAGTCCAACTTCTAAAAGGAATGAAATCTCTTTCTCCTATTTGAATTTTGAACAAAAATTCTCCTCTACCTGATCTCTATGTGGCCGGCCATGCTAGGGTTTTTATCCCTGTGTGTGGCGCCAATCTCAGATAGGGAAGGAGGAGAAAATCATCTTTTATCCTGTAGTCCAATTTTAATTCAAATTCAAAT
>NW_010371205.1:0-218 GCF_000414095.1 Morus notabilis | reverse complement strand
GATTTCTGGATGAAAAGTTATGGCCGTCTTCAGTCACAGTTCTCTGATTTTTTTTCTGCCGAAACTGATGAAAACAAGAGAATTTTGGCCTAAAAAAATTGGGTTGGCGGGCTACGGCTTGCCACATTTGTAGAGCTCAAAAAGAGCTTCGATTTGTTATATTATAGGCCCCGCAACGATTTCTAGATCAAAAGTTATGGCCGTCTTCAGTCACAGTT
>NW_010371204.1:0-218 GCF_000414095.1 Morus notabilis | reverse complement strand
ACGGTTCAGGATTCAGGGTTCAGGGTTCAGGGTTCAGGGCTCAGGGCTCTGGGCTCAGGGCTCGCGGCTCGGGGTTCGGTGTTCGTGGTTCGGAGTTCGAGGTTCAGGGTTCGGGGTTCGGGGTTCACGGTTGACGGTTCAAGGTTCAGGGATCAAGGTTCAGGGTTCAGGGTTCAGGGTTCAGGGTTCAGGGTTCGGCGGTCGGGGTTCAGAGTTCA
>NW_010371203.1:0-218 GCF_000414095.1 Morus notabilis | reverse complement strand
GTTTTTAAAAATAAAAAAACTAATGTTCATTAACTCGAGTTTGAGTTTAAAAATTTTAGTTGAACAGGGTTTAAACTCAAATTTTAACTTCAAACTCAAATTAAAACTCCAGTTAAAATTTAAATTCAAATTCAAATTTTATTAGAGAACATTAATTTAAATAAAATTGTAATTTAAATTTAAATTTCTTTTAAGTTTTATTCTAAAGGAATGAGCCC
>NW_010371202.1:0-218 GCF_000414095.1 Morus notabilis | reverse complement strand
AAACAATCTGAACTCCTTACCTAGCTTGCTTTCCTAGTGTTTCTCATTTCCCTCCGTGCATATTAGTCATAAGACTCACAACTTTATGTAGAAACTCCATTTAACAGTTAAATTCCGTTAATTAGAAAAAGACCAAGGATCACTGTGGGTGGCCTAATGGGTAATAATTAATGAATAGTGCACATATTAATTAGGATTCTAAGAAAAGAAAACTCTTA
>NW_010371201.1:0-218 GCF_000414095.1 Morus notabilis | reverse complement strand
TCCTATTTATGAATTTGTGTCTTTTGATTTACTCGGTATGGATTCTGAGCTCCTGAATCCAATTCCTTATATTTTGGAGACATGATGAAGCAGGTAGTGGGGAATATTATTATACAAGATGGAATCAATTCCTTCTTAAGATAGAAGTAGACAAATAATTCTCTTGAGTGTTGATTCGGTACTTGGACTAGTAGGAGCTCCGATTCATGAATGTGTTT
>NW_010371200.1:0-218 GCF_000414095.1 Morus notabilis | reverse complement strand
TAGGGATATTCGGCGTGAGTTCCAGCAAGATTTGGGCTGGGTTCCGAAAATCTGGTCAGATTTGGACTGGGTACCATGATTCTGACAGGCTGATTTTCGCACAATTGGGGTTGGGCTTCATGATTATGGTGCGATTGGGGCATATTCCGGCGAGCTAAGTGCTGGGTTTACCTTTCCAAGGCTCTCTATTTTTGGGTTAATTAGCACTGAGTTGGGTT
>NW_010371199.1:0-218 GCF_000414095.1 Morus notabilis | reverse complement strand
AATATATTTCTCAATGTGATCATCTTTGTACTTCCTTATTTTCTTTTCTCTCTTTCTTTTCTGCATTTTCTGATTGTTAGGTTTTTGATGTAATTGTTAGTCCCTAATTTCTTATAAGCTTATCACGTTCTATAATATTAGTCGCTCATGGAAGAGAACACTTATCAATTTGTTTCCCAAATTATTTAAGTGATATAATATGTTTCGATTTTTTTTTT
>NW_010371198.1:0-218 GCF_000414095.1 Morus notabilis | reverse complement strand
TAGAAATCAAGCTTAACTTCAAAAATGCATAACTTGAGCTACGGTTGTCAGTTTGAAGTGATTCTTGCGGCTATACGAAGCTTAGGATGTCTAGTTTTCAATTATGCAATCCATTCATTCAAATTCATCTATGAGAATTCTCAGAATTCAACAGTATCGAACGTGTCCGGGTTAGGTTCCTTAACACTTTTTCTAACAAATTGAAAAATTCATAACTT
>NW_010371197.1:0-218 GCF_000414095.1 Morus notabilis | reverse complement strand
AAAAACTGACTTTTTCATTGTCAGAATTATCAAATTGTAACTTATGATAAGTTTTGGACTAATTTGTTTTATTTTGAACTATATGGGACAAAATTAAACAATCTCTATTCTTTATGTGTTAAATTTAAAATTAGTTTCTTGTCAAATACTCAATCCTTGAACTATTATGTCTAGGTATAATTTAATTTTAGATTTTGGAATGAATTATGAGACGTTTG
>NW_010371196.1:0-218 GCF_000414095.1 Morus notabilis | reverse complement strand
TAATTTGACCAAATATAGTACCTCCCAACCTCTACAATCATTATCCTTTAGATTGTAAAAGAAGTTTCTTTATTAGAGTTTGCCTTATCCTGTATCTCATCATCATATAAATTACGTGTAAGCGTCTGGGAATCTTCAATTAACGTGTAAGTTCAAAGTTTTATTTTCTTATTTATAAATTTAATATCGAGTCTATTTCCTATTAATATAAAATACTT
>NW_010371195.1:0-218 GCF_000414095.1 Morus notabilis | reverse complement strand
TTAAATTAACAGAGCCATTAACCTTTTTCAAAATTCAAAGTGCCTCGACAAGAGAGTACCAAATTCGAAAATTTGTCAATTTCGTGGCAGTCAAAAGTGTTGAAAATGAATTACAACACTCAAATAAAGTTTCTTAAATATCAATCTTAATCATGATCGCTTTCTTTGGTGGCCACGTAAGGCGATCTATATCTTCCAATGGTGCAACGACATTGTGG
>NW_010371194.1:0-217 GCF_000414095.1 Morus notabilis | reverse complement strand
TGGGCCCCGTTACGGCCCCGGGGCGGCCCGGTACCGCCGCGTGGCGGCCTCGGTACAGCCTGGGGTGGTCCCGGTTCGGCCCATCTGCCGTTAGATCAATGCTCTCCTCGCGATCTATGACTACCACGGGAATGGCGAAAAGTTTTGGTGTCGTAACAGGGCCTATATACCGTTAGATCGACGCTCTCTTCGCACTCTACAACCGCCACGGGAACGG
>NW_010371193.1:0-218 GCF_000414095.1 Morus notabilis | reverse complement strand
CTTCTAAATACCATCACATAACAAACATTTTTAATTGGGAAAATGAGACAAATACCTCTTAGAATGTATGAGTCTAGATTTTTATCTCTTATTCTTGGTTGATATATATCCTTCTTTGTCAAAAAACTATATTAGTGCAAATGGCATTAATCTAAAGTAAAAGAATAAAAATTCAGAAGTACTACTCACTCTAAAATAAGTTGAATAATTTTCTCTTC
>NW_010371192.1:0-218 GCF_000414095.1 Morus notabilis | reverse complement strand
CGGGCCCGCGTACACCTAGGCGTGCCCCGCATGCGGACAGGCGTGCCCCTCGCGCACAGTGCGCGCCCCAGCGCCTGGCCAACGCGCGGCCAAAATGCGCAGCTGTCAGCCCAGATTCGGGAATCGTACCCCGAATGGACCTGAGGTTTTCTAAAATCCTCGTAATGCTTGCCGACAGACCCGGAAGAGTTTCAGACCCCGACGAAGGTGAAATCTGA
>NW_010371191.1:0-217 GCF_000414095.1 Morus notabilis | reverse complement strand
TTAGTGAAATTAATTAGTTAATTCATATGATTAAATTTAAAAGAAGAAAAATTAACCCAAATTGGTTAATAAAGATCAAGGAGGATTATCTAACCAATTAATAAACTTAATTAGTTAAATTATTTAGAAAATGTAATTAAATTATAGAGAAGGACAATTAATTAATCCTAAGGAATGTCAATGAGACTAAATTCATAAGACTTAATTAAATTAAGTG
>NW_010371190.1:0-217 GCF_000414095.1 Morus notabilis | reverse complement strand
TTATCTGTTTTATAAATATTAACCCTTCTCAGGCAACTCTAGGAGCAGTGCGGAGTAGCTGAGTTAGTTGCTATCACCGGGTTTGGTGAGGATTGTGTTTGTCCTCCTTGTATACGAATGTAAGAATTGTATATGCTGTAAACTCTGAACTCTGAATTTCTAGACTGCGATTGATGTCTGTAATGTTATTTACATGTTCATGTATGTACAATACTGC
>NW_010371189.1:0-217 GCF_000414095.1 Morus notabilis | reverse complement strand
TGGATCAGTTTGATCAGGGTCAGCGGGTCGACCGGGGTATCAGCAGCGAACTCTATACGCCCCCCTTGCGGCCCAGCGTCGACTTTCTTGATACCCAACTGTTCGGCCTGCAATTTGAGCAGGGTGATCCGCACCAGGTTCTTGGTTGGCTCGGGCAACAGGCCAAAGCGGTCGATCATCTCGACTTGCAGGTCTTTCAGGCTGTCTTCATCGGCGG
>NW_010371188.1:0-217 GCF_000414095.1 Morus notabilis | reverse complement strand
AAGTTATGACCTATTAATTTCTATAACTAAAAATTAACCTATATACTTCCTTAAACTTTTTATATTGACATATTTTATACTATTTCTGTTGATTTTTTTTATGAGTCCGTTTTGGATAGTTGTTTGTGTTTGTGTTTTTAAATAGTAAAAGGAGATAAGTATAAGTTGAAATTTTTTTATTAGTGTTTAAATAATGTTTAAAAAAGTGTTTTTATAT
>NW_010371187.1:0-217 GCF_000414095.1 Morus notabilis | reverse complement strand
CCAAAAATGATGCAAGCTGGTCAATCTCTGCATCTTCTTGGTCGGCATATGACAGATATAACCTCATGCACATACTATTCATTTCCTCCTCGGTGGGTGTCACACCCCCCCAAACGGGGTGCGTGACGTGGAGCTCGATTAGGGATAATAAAGCAGATTTCCAGACCAGGCTCCACACTTAACTGCATTAAAATATAAATAAATTACAGAATCCCGG
>NW_010371186.1:0-217 GCF_000414095.1 Morus notabilis | reverse complement strand
TGTAATACTGCTAAATTGCTTTTTGTAAAATGGTAATTTAGGAAAGACAGAAGTAGTGCAAGTATGAATATAAAAGACACGCAAATTTTATAGTGGTTTCCTCTGTTAATCAAGAGCTACATCCACTGTATATTGTATATCTTTTTTCTCTATTGAAGTTACATAACTGGATCCCCTTCATCCTTTGGGGCTCTGCCCCTTTTATAGCCCAACGATT
>NW_010371185.1:0-217 GCF_000414095.1 Morus notabilis | reverse complement strand
AAAAAAAAAAAAAAAAACATGGGGCTGAAGGCTCAAAGAGAGAGTGCCACTCTCGTAAATATTTTTGTAGAAAATGACTTATTATTAAGTGTGTTTACTTAATAAAGTTAAAGTGACACGTGTTACATATAGAAGGCAACATCGGTAAAAGAATTTGAAATAAAAGTTATATTTAACATTTCTTTATAAAATATTGTACTACTGTGATTTTCTGACT
>NW_010371184.1:0-217 GCF_000414095.1 Morus notabilis | reverse complement strand
TATATAATAAATAATAATATTTCAGTTATAATATAATTAAAAATTACAATTATAATATACTATAATATAGTATATGCAGTTACAATATAATATATAATTATTAATATATTTAATATAATGGAATGAAACTATTATTATATAACATATGATATGGAATATAATAATATTATTAAAATGGTTAATATAAAAATTATAATATTATAAAAGATATTATAAT
>NW_010371183.1:0-217 GCF_000414095.1 Morus notabilis | reverse complement strand
AATTTTGGCGCCGTTGCCGGGGAGATGCTATTAACAAGAGTGATCAGTAAATTTTGAGCCAAAAATGTAAGTACATATTATCTGTATTTTTATTTTACTTTGTTTCTCTTTCTTGATTCACGTAACCTATTTTTAGCCCCTCTTAAAAAAAAAAAAACTTTTGTTTGTTGTTTTGTTCTTCTGTGTTACGTTAGTATACATTTGTTATTTTATTTTC
>NW_010371182.1:0-217 GCF_000414095.1 Morus notabilis | reverse complement strand
TTTTCCTCTGTTTTTTTATAAAAATTTTTTTGACTTGGCCTAATAATCTCCTCCGGTGGTTGCTGTGGTTCAGTTTAGTTTACTTGGTGGTCAATTTTCTAAGCTCCCTAACTTTCGTCTTTGTTTGCTTGGTTGGTCTTTCATCCTTAAAGTATATTTTAGAGTATCGCGGGTATTATCTCTAACTCTTTATCATTATCTTTTAAATTTTTTTTGA
>NW_010371181.1:0-217 GCF_000414095.1 Morus notabilis | reverse complement strand
AGAGGTTCGATCTAACGGCTGATGGGCCCCGTTATGACATCAAAATTTGAGCCGTACCTGGGTCGCCCCGGGGCCGCCACGGGTCCATACCGGGGACACCCCGGGGCTGTATCGGGGCCACCCCGGGGCCGCCCTGGAGCCGTACCGGGGCCGCCCCGTTACGACATGAAAGGTTGTCCTCGTTCCCATGGCAGTTGTAGAGCACGAAGAGAGCTTC
>NW_010371180.1:0-217 GCF_000414095.1 Morus notabilis | reverse complement strand
CTGCCTAATTTATTTTCGTTCTATACGTTTATCTTTTAACTTTTGTATTCTAAGGGGACTCTTTGGAGTTACTGTTTTATACGTTTATATGTTTTGCATAAGTTGTGTTTTACTTGATCTCGCTTCTAATTGTTTTTCCCTTTACATATGTCAATTAAAATGAGTGTCTTTTTTTTCTTCTTATTGAACTCGACAATTTCATAGGAGAATTTGTTCT
>NW_010371179.1:0-217 GCF_000414095.1 Morus notabilis | reverse complement strand
AAATATTGTCACAAATTATGTGTGCCCCTTTTTTTGTGAAAAAATATGTTCGCATGTAAACCTTCTTAAGTTTCAGAATTAACACATACACTCGTGATTTTGATGGTGAAACTAACATATCATTGCCTAATGATAATTATAATAATCTTATGATATTAGATGCTAATACATATTAGCATGGCTTAATTGTATAAGTTGTTGTAAAAAAAAAAAAAAA
>NW_010371178.1:0-217 GCF_000414095.1 Morus notabilis | reverse complement strand
GGGGGGGGGGGGGGGGGGCCTGAGGTGTTGTTGGACGTTGTTGGACTTGGGTCTTAGGGGCTGGGGGCTTGGGGCTTATGGGACTAGGGGGCCTAAGGGGTTGCAGGCCAGAGGGGATTGAGCCTTAGGGCCTGCGTCCTTGACAATGCTGATTTGACTTTCATAATTTACTTCAAGGAAATGCATAAGTTTGCCTTATGGATCTTGTGTTTTGCAT
>NW_010371177.1:0-217 GCF_000414095.1 Morus notabilis | reverse complement strand
TAAAATTATGAAATTAAAATTATTTTTAATTTATGTGTATTTTTTATGAGAAAAAATAATATAATGAATTATGAATTATGATTCAAATCATAATATGAATATCCTTATCAAACGTCCTTTTTAAGTGTATTAAGGGTCTATTTAGTTCGTTGATTTAAATTAAGATTCGATAAAATGAACGGATTTAAATTTTTATTAAATATTCTGTTAAAATTTC
>NW_010371176.1:0-217 GCF_000414095.1 Morus notabilis | reverse complement strand
TTTTTTTTTTTTCCATAAAACTTTTAGGTGTCTGTATATTTCAGAGGGATGATGGAATTAATTATACTTGATTTAGAATAGGCATGGATTCCAAGAATCAATTAAAAAAAATGACGGAGATAATTTTATCTGCAGGGTGAACAACGGTATACCTTTATTGCTAATTTTCATTTTTCTTACAGCTAGCTTTTCTAAACATAAATTAGCTGGTAATTTA
>NW_010371175.1:0-217 GCF_000414095.1 Morus notabilis | reverse complement strand
TATTTTGTGCTTACTCATATCTCTGCGGTGCGGAACAATGATTTTTGTGGGAGCAAAAGTAGTTAGCGTTTCGAATTAGTTTTGAAATGATTTTATTTCTAATAAAAAATAAAAATAAGATTGTTTTGAGAATTATTTTGAGACTGATTTTAAAATTATGTTTGGTTGATTTTTTAAAAGATTATTTTGAGTATAATAAAAAAATAAAATTGTGTTT
>NW_010371174.1:0-217 GCF_000414095.1 Morus notabilis | reverse complement strand
GGAAATTCAAGATCCCCCTAAGAATCCCCCTCTCTTGCTATTTATACAATCCTTATTCCTGTAACTAACTTTCCCCCTAAACCTACAGAGTAACCACTAACATGCCAGCTCACACACAACTTGCCAGCTCAGCTTCTTGCTCTGCCAATTCATCCCCCTGCCCACTGTTATTCCCTGCATCCGCCACTCCCCTCTCCCGAGTCTTCCTCCTCACATA
>NW_010371173.1:0-217 GCF_000414095.1 Morus notabilis | reverse complement strand
GAAAGGAAAATGGTGAACTCAATCTGAATAAGGGAATCTTTATGGTGGATAAGTTATTTTATTTTATTGATAAGAACTATTGTTTTTAATTATTAAGCTAATTTTATAATAGTGAGATATGTGCATGTGCTCATTAAAAATTTATGGCGCTCGACCCAGAAATGCTCCTATTGTATATCAAATTGCTAAAAAACTGATATAATGGTTAAAACACAAT
>NW_010371172.1:0-217 GCF_000414095.1 Morus notabilis | reverse complement strand
CTTTCCCTATAATGCAAGTAAGTACGAGTATGACACCAGTTTTTTAGTTATAGAAGAAACTTTCTTTAGGCATTTCTGCAGAGTTATTATGACTATTAAACACAGAACATCAAAAGCAGAACTCCTACGTACCTTAAAAATCTCAAAAATTTGGACAATCAAAATGTGCACTCATTACTGAAAAGCCTATTTGGTCTTTTAGATTGGGCAATAATCT
>NW_010371171.1:0-217 GCF_000414095.1 Morus notabilis | reverse complement strand
ATATATTTTAATCTCCTAAATTAACAGCATCGTCATCCTCGTTCTCGTCCTCGTCTTCTTCGTTTAGCTTAGGCCTAGAGCTACCCCTCGATCAGGTCGACGTCGATGTGTCGTCTTGAGAGCTATAAAAAATAGAAATAATGCAATTTGATTATATAGAGTTTGCTAAATAAAAAATACCGTTCATGTGTTATAGCATATAATACCTGACTTACAA
>NW_010371170.1:0-217 GCF_000414095.1 Morus notabilis | reverse complement strand
AAAAAAAAAACCTAAAAATGCCATAAAAAATTAAGAAAAGACAGTAACATTTTAAACAACCACCATCTTCAAAACGGCATCGAAATGAATTTAAACCAGGCTAAGAAGCTGCAATATCGTTTTATTTTAAAAAAGAAGAAAAAAAACAAAAAATAAATAAGAGTATACCTTAGCATATTAGGGCATCTAAGAAAACCCGCGGGAGTAAAAAAAAAAA
>NW_010371169.1:0-217 GCF_000414095.1 Morus notabilis | reverse complement strand
CTCTCATTTTACACTAAACTAAAAAATCATTTTTATTTTCATTTTTTGTTTTTATTATGTAAAACATTGTTTTAGAAACGTTTTCATTTTTTCTTTCTTAAAAATTATGAAAAACGAAAACGAGATTAATTCTAAACACGGTCATGCCTCCTCATCTCATCAGGTTGATTCCAGGAGGTTGGCCTTTTATAATGACGATTTCTCTATGAATTAACAC
>NW_010371168.1:0-217 GCF_000414095.1 Morus notabilis | reverse complement strand
ATTCAGTTCGATAACAAAACCGTCACTGGGGAATACTGTCCTGCAAGCCTCAACGAGGACTTGAGCACTATGGACATCTCCAAGGTAAATCCTGATGCGGTTCGTGCAATCAAGGACCTTCTCGACAGGTATCGGCCGCAAGTACTGGGAGATCTTCCATGAGCGCTCGGAACAGTGAGCTCCGTGATCCATCAGGATGACCCTTGGAAAATGAGGT
>NW_010371167.1:0-217 GCF_000414095.1 Morus notabilis | reverse complement strand
AGGGCCGGTCCCCCTTATGGCCCTGCAGGACCTTTATAGGGCCGGCGCCTATAATGGCCCTGCAGGACCTTCATAGGGCCATCCCGCCTAATGGACCTTCAGGACCTTCGTAGAGCCGACCCTACAAATGGCCTTGCAGGACCTTCATAGGGCCGGCCCTACTAATGACCTTACCGGACCATCACAGGGACACCCCTACTAAAGGCCCTGCAGGACC
>NW_010371166.1:0-217 GCF_000414095.1 Morus notabilis | reverse complement strand
ACAGAAGTAGCTAGCTGAGCTCACCATTCTGTTGACATCGTTTCCAATCTAGCAGCTAAAAAGCGCCACAAACAACGAAGACACCACTTACCAGACATCAACGACCGTCCTTCTCTGAGTTCTGAGTTAGGGCTTTGTTCAGATAGAGAGAGGAAGAGAGAGAGAGAGAGAGAGAGAGAGAGAATGGGGGGAGGCCATGGAGAGAGCACGACGTACA
>NW_010371165.1:0-217 GCF_000414095.1 Morus notabilis | reverse complement strand
TTTTTTTTTTTTTTTTTCAGGATTCTAAAACCTAAAAAGTACTCAGTTTCTTTTTTAACTGTTAGATTAATTTTTTAACAGTTAGATTTATATAAATATGTATTAAAAATTTACAGTCACACAGATCTATTCTTACTGTAAATCTGACCGTTAAAAAAATAATTTAATAATATGGAGCATTTTTTGAGGTTCCACAATCCCCTTTTTCACTCTTCAC
>NW_010371164.1:0-217 GCF_000414095.1 Morus notabilis | reverse complement strand
AAAAATAGATCGCATCTTTTGTTTGTTGTGGTGTTTATAACAAGTGATATTCTAAATATTTTGAATCATGCTCCACTCCAAGCGTTTTTATTCTTTCTATCATGATATATTATTATTTAAACAGAAAATAAAAAAATAAAATTTATGCGTTAAACAATAAATGTAAAAAGTGATAACAAAAGTGACGTTAACATTTATCCTGATAGTAACACTTTTC
>NW_010371163.1:0-217 GCF_000414095.1 Morus notabilis | reverse complement strand
CACATCTAATTTTTTTATTACAGTAAAAAATTATCACATAAAATCACATCTTATCTCGAATTAAAAATTCGAATAAATGAAATAAACGGACATGTGTTTTATCAGGAGAATTTTTACATTCTTGTATTTGACATTAAATATTAGATAATTTTACTTCTTCATCAGGGTGTTTCGTATTTTTACCTCGTGAATTTTTTGTCAGTTAGAAAAAAAAAAA
>NW_010371162.1:0-217 GCF_000414095.1 Morus notabilis | reverse complement strand
ATCACCAAACTCCTGAAGAAGTCCGCCAACGAAACGCGCCAGTTTCGGCTTCTCGAAACGTGCCGTTTAGACTACAAGAAGGCCATTTCGGCTCTCGAAATGGCCTACGGTGACTTGAACTCCGAGACCTTCTTTGAGCTCGCCGAGTTGGCCGGCAACGCCTCCGCAGCCGCCAAGGACTGCCAGGCTGCTTTCAAGGATGCCCCTCACCGTCCCT
>NW_010371161.1:0-217 GCF_000414095.1 Morus notabilis | reverse complement strand
CACTTTGGGGTTAGAAAAACCTGGTATTTTGAAACGGAAAAACCGCGCAAAGGCGCGGTTTCTCTGGGGGAGGGGTCAGTTTATAAGTGTTTAAAAAACACCCAGAAACTTAATATGCCGATCAGACGTTAAAGCGGAAATGCAACACGTCACCGTCCTTGACGATGTAATCCTTGCCTTCCAGGCGCCATTTGCCGGCTTCTTTGGCACCGGCTTC
>NW_010371160.1:0-217 GCF_000414095.1 Morus notabilis | reverse complement strand
CACGATGAACGATCCGGTTGATGGGACTGTCTTCGACACCACCGTAAGCCTAGTGGATGCGGGCGTTTCGAATTGGTACGACTACTTTTTCACTGATACGACCATCCGAACAGATATTGTCATCAAGAGTCTGCCCTCATACGGCACAGCTTCAATTACGGTGACCATTGATGCCGGGGCAGAAGTAGCTTCGGTCGGTCATATGACTATTGGACTG
>NW_010371159.1:0-217 GCF_000414095.1 Morus notabilis | reverse complement strand
TACTTTTGTTTTCGGCGGGTCGGGTTCGGGCAGAAATTCGGGCAACGGTAAAAAAACTAGCTGTTGGACCAGGCTTTTTGGGGTTCGGGCTCCAACGGTCGAAAATTTGATCGTTGGTCGGGTTTTCAAGCAGTTCGGGCAGGTCGAGCAATTCGGACAAATCGGGCTTGGCCGAAAAAATTCAAAAAAATTCCAGCGGACGACAGTTGACGGCGAC
>NW_010371158.1:0-217 GCF_000414095.1 Morus notabilis | reverse complement strand
TACTTTTGTTTTCGGCGGGTCGGGTTCGGGCAGAAATTCGGGCAACGGTCAAAAAACTAGCTGTTGCACCAGGCTTTTTGGGGTTCGGGCTCCAACGGTCGAAAATTTGACCGTTGGTCGGGTTTTCAAGCAGTTCGGGCAGGTCGAGCAATTCGGACAAATCGGGCCTGGCCGAAAAAATTCAAAAAAATTCCAGCGGACGACAGTTGACGGCGAC
>NW_010371157.1:0-217 GCF_000414095.1 Morus notabilis | reverse complement strand
GAAAAAATTATATACATCGTTTGTTTTATTTTCTTATAAAATGATCATTTAGTATAGATAGTGTAATGTCTCATGATGAGACGACTCTCATATATAAGCCATCATATTATGTGATCTATCTTATGTTGAGAAACATAATTAATGTAATAAACATGCCACGTATTGTATTTTTTTTTTACTAAATTTCAGCATGTGAAGTTCAATTTGGCTCTCTCTA
>NW_010371156.1:0-217 GCF_000414095.1 Morus notabilis | reverse complement strand
TAAAAGCAAAAACTGGCACGGGCGCTGCAATTACTAAGTCATCTACACAGACTTGTATCAACCTGCCCATAAGGAACTTGAAAATGACTGACATCAATAAAGAATCGATCTCCGTACTGAATGACCTGATCGAAACCAGCAAAGATGGCGAAAAAGGTTTTCAGACCAGCGCAGAAGATATCAAAAACCCTGCCGTGAAAGCGTTCTTCCTAAGCCG
>NW_010371155.1:0-217 GCF_000414095.1 Morus notabilis | reverse complement strand
GACTGATGAAAGTGAATTAGACCCTTTTTATTTTACTGATTTAAATTTTGTTATAACAAAAAAATTTTAAAAACAATCACATTTAATTTTTTTTATTATAATAAAAAAGTTTTACATAAAATTATATCTCAATTTAAATTAAAAATTTAAATCACTAAACTAAACAAACCATTAATTTTTTAGAAGAGCACACGATTTACTGGTTCTGTGAATGCCT
>NW_010371154.1:0-217 GCF_000414095.1 Morus notabilis | reverse complement strand
ATATATATATATATATATATATATATATATGAGCACAATACATATTTATTAGGCATATCCGTAATGAGAAAAAAACTTACCTATTTAATTTATCTTTACAAAATTGGCATAGAATTGATATCAATTCATATAATCACCTTATCAATTCATATAATCACCTTATCAAAGTTACGATCAAACAAAACAATTTGTGATCTAAGTAAATCCCTTATCTACT
>NW_010371153.1:0-217 GCF_000414095.1 Morus notabilis | reverse complement strand
GATGCGTCTGCGATATTTCTTTTCTTTTCTTGCTTTTCAAATTATGTTTATTTTTTATATTCGTCTTTAATTTTAAATTATGATTAATAATTCTTTATAATATTTTTTCTTACAAAAAATACACATAAAATGAGAATAATTTTGAATCATGATTCTAAATACATAAACCAAACGTCACCTAATTGATCCAAACAGATTTTTTCTCAGAAGAAATTGT
>NW_010371152.1:0-217 GCF_000414095.1 Morus notabilis | reverse complement strand
GTTTTTTTTGTGGGTTTTTTCGAGGCGTTTTTTTCCGGGGTTTTTGTTGAGGGATTTTTTTTAGTCTTTTTTTTGGGAGTTTTTTTTGGTTGGGTTTTTTGGGGTGGGGAGGTTTCGGGGGTTTTTTTTTGTGTTTTTTTGGGAGCTTTTTTTAGGGGGTTTTTTTCGAGTGTTTTTTTCGGGGGTTATTTTTTGGGGTTTTTTTGTGGCTTTTTTT
>NW_010371151.1:0-217 GCF_000414095.1 Morus notabilis | reverse complement strand
ACGAGATGCCTTTTACGTTTTGTGCCGCAGAAGCCATCTTCTTGTTGTCCGAATCTTCCTTGCCTGACTGAATAGCGTTGTAGGTATCAAGCGTTCGCTTCTTGAGGTTTTCCTTGGACTGCAATTCGATCAGCGCTGCATCGTTGCTATCGGACTCTTTGCTAGCCTTTTGCTGCGCTTCAAGAGCCTTGTTGTTACCCGGACCTGAAGGCAACGA
>NW_010371150.1:0-217 GCF_000414095.1 Morus notabilis | reverse complement strand
TGGGTGTGCCCGAATTGCCCGACCCGAAGCCCGAATTTTTGAATTTTGCTCGAATTTTTCCCACCTGCCCGAATTGCCCGACCCGCTCGAGGTGCCCGAATTGCCCAAATACCCGAAAACAGCTAGTTTTTTGAATTTTGCCCGAATTCTGCCCGAAAACCCGAGTTCCCCGAATTGCCCAAAAACGGCTAGTTTTTTGAATTTTTACCCGAATTTT
>NW_010371149.1:0-217 GCF_000414095.1 Morus notabilis | reverse complement strand
ATTAGGTATTTAAATTCATTAGCTGATGTTATGCTAATTCAAAATAATCATTTCTATTATGTTTCTCTGCTTTCTATTTTACTAGAAATAGATCGAAAGGAAGCTCGAATCAGTGCAATGCGCTCTGCAATCTTTGAAACATTTCCTGAACCAAACCGCCGATTATTGCAGAGGTGATTCCCCAAAATCTCTATGTTACATGATACCTCACCTTTCC
>NW_010371148.1:0-217 GCF_000414095.1 Morus notabilis | reverse complement strand
TCATATCCTTGTTAGCCTATTTTAAAGTGTTTTGGCCTATGTAAATGTTTTTAAAAACAAGACATGTTTAATAAAGAAAAGTATTTTAAAACAATAGCTTGATTACTGCTATTGATCTCATTATGAACTGATTTAAAGTTTTAATGAATACTTTCTTAAGATAAGATTTCTTACGAACTGATAAGCCCGCTGATGGCCTAGACAAGATATGGAGATC
>NW_010371147.1:0-217 GCF_000414095.1 Morus notabilis | reverse complement strand
TTTCTTTTCTTAATCTCTAATAAGCTTTTATTGATCATATTCATCAGGAAAATACCTACATAGAGGAATTGATATATGAAGCAATATCAGGTTGGGTGTCTTACCTCCACATAAAGAAATCAAGTCGGGGTGAGCTTCGAACCTCCTGCGATCACTTGGCGTCCCTTTCGTCTGATCTCGCTCACATTCCCAAACCACATACTCCTTGCCAAGTGTA
>NW_010371146.1:0-217 GCF_000414095.1 Morus notabilis | reverse complement strand
GCAGATTTGAAGTTTAGTCTCTGGTTTTGTAAATAGGGTTACTGGCATGTTGTCTGTAGGATTGGTCTGATGATTTATTAAG
Organism: Morus notabilis; assembly: GCF_000414095.1. Lineage (NCBI taxonomy): Eukaryota > Viridiplantae > Streptophyta > Magnoliopsida > Rosales > Moraceae > Morus > Morus notabilis. The sequence goes on along the minus strand of NW_010371146.1, from coordinate 135 downwards.
ATATGCACTACAAAGCTACTTTTTTTTGTAGGTGGCGTATGGGTTTTCTCTATTGATAATTGCTTTTTCATAGAAGGAGATCCCAGTGAAGGCTCAGGTAAGGCTGAAATCTATTAAGTGTTTTAGTGTGGGTGT
>NW_010371145.1:0-217 GCF_000414095.1 Morus notabilis | reverse complement strand
CCAGAAGTTGAGGTTTTTCTCTAGAACGCCTTAGGTTACGTTTCTGTCAGACTGAATGGAAGAAATTTTAGTGATAATGCTTGATTTCCTTGATTTCTCTTTCTCCATCTCTCTCTAATCTATTTTCTTTTTACTTCCCTCTCTCACGTTTTTTCTGTACAAACCTTTCTCTGCTTTGCCTTACATGTGAAGTATGTAACCAACGTGAGTAATGGCA
>NW_010371144.1:0-217 GCF_000414095.1 Morus notabilis | reverse complement strand
CAAAAGTAAAAAAATAGGTATACACAAATGGATGCAATATCATAGCAACTCTTTCAGTATTGGTTTTGTTTCGTTTTTCTTTTCTTTACCATTCCTTTTCTTTTGTTTCCATTGATTCGTTGGCTGAGCTTTATAGACTGGTTTTTAATATATAAACTACAGAAAACGGAGCCAAATTTGACATGTATACGGTTTTCAATTTCTTTTTATTTCTTAT
>NW_010371143.1:0-217 GCF_000414095.1 Morus notabilis | reverse complement strand
ATATATATATATACACTGTTGCCGTTTCTATATACGTATCTGCCGGATGCTACTTGTAATCCAATGTACTGGAATATGTGTGTCTAGATTTGTTGTTGTGAGTTTGTATTACTTCTTTAGAGTGGTTCTTTTGGATTGTATTCTGTACTGCATAGCAATACATATTTGTTACATGATTTATATATGATAGTTGCTTGATTTTATGTTCGTCTGTCTT
>NW_010371142.1:0-217 GCF_000414095.1 Morus notabilis | reverse complement strand
AGCGCGCAGCCATCCCCCGCGCGCGCGCGGCTGGCGGCCCAGATCTGGTAATTGGACCCCGAATGGGCCTGAGGTTTTCCGAAACCCTCGTAATGCATGCTGAAGGATCCAGAAAAGTTCCTGACTCCAAGGAAGGTGAAATCCAACCCAAAAATAAAGAATGAAGCTGAAGAATAAAGAACTCAAGAATTGAAGACCCGTTGATGTAACGGAAGAA
>NW_010371141.1:0-217 GCF_000414095.1 Morus notabilis | reverse complement strand
TAACTGCTATTTAAATATTCCGAGTATGTTTTTCGACCAACGATATTTAGACAGTAATGAACCACAACTACAATGCATATTCCTATATGTTCAGATGAACTTGTTTCCCTCGAGATATTAGATGGATATGTGCTAGATCAGCCGAATATGGAGATATATATAGGGTCCCCCCGGCCCGTATCGGGGCCGCCCCCGGCCCGTACCGGGCCGCCCTGGG
>NW_010371140.1:0-217 GCF_000414095.1 Morus notabilis | reverse complement strand
ATTTTCTGAGAATTTTTTACTGTAAAAATCTAAAACTAAAAATACGAATAGTGAAATGAACGAGACCTAAATTTATTATTATTATCATTATCATTACGTTATTGTTATCGCCATCGTTATCCTTATTGTTATTGTTATTATTATATTATTTTTATTATTATTTTTTTTTTTTTTTTGCTGTGAAAGATTCTTGATGCTGGCTCTTACACGCGTGAAT
>NW_010371139.1:0-217 GCF_000414095.1 Morus notabilis | reverse complement strand
GGTGACTATCTTCTTCATCCCAATAGCCAAGCAAGTAATGGGAGGTCGAATAATGTCAATGTGGGTATCTTCCATAAGCCTTCTCCCTTTTGCTCTCTCAACGACTCCATAATTGCTCCGAGAGCCAGATAACATTTTGCCTTCCAAAACTATGCTGGAAAGAATTTTACCTGTGTTCTGGTTTATAAGACGTACCACACCATCTATTCCTCCAACA
>NW_010371138.1:0-217 GCF_000414095.1 Morus notabilis | reverse complement strand
TAATATTATAATATTAGCCTAATTATTGTTAACTTTAATATAATAAAAAAGTACTTTATTTGTTTAATAAATTAATAATCTATTTAAATTTTTAACACTATTTTTTTATTTTATTTAAATTTTAATAATTTATGTTTATATTTTAAATAATTTATTGTACAATTTATATTTATTAACCTATTATTAAACTAAATATTTTAATTATGATTAGTTTAAT
>NW_010371137.1:0-217 GCF_000414095.1 Morus notabilis | reverse complement strand
AAAAAATGAATCGATGTCAAGTTAAAAAAAGGCAATGTTTACATAAATCTCGTTCATTTTACCGATTCGAGTTTTGCTACAGTAAAAAGCACTCAGAAACAGTCACATCTAACTTTTTTACTACAGTAAAAATCTCTCAAATAAAATCACATCTCAACTTAAATCAGTAAACTGAACGGGCCAATAGTATTTAAAAGTTAAAATGACAATAATATTT
>NW_010371136.1:0-217 GCF_000414095.1 Morus notabilis | reverse complement strand
TTACCCTTAATTTCTATCTTTTTTTTTTCTTTCTATTCTTCTAAAACCCTTTCTTTTTATCACTAGATCTATGGGTTTTTTCCCCTTCTTAAACTCTCTCTCTCTATTAGTGTGTTGTCTCAATATCGATTGTCGCCAGATGTCGCGTTTGGAATCATAATGGCGACTGAGACTATCACAACTTTCACGACCCAGCCAGAACTTCGCGAATCTTTGC
>NW_010371135.1:0-217 GCF_000414095.1 Morus notabilis | reverse complement strand
GGCAGTCCCGGGGCAGAAACGGGGCTGTACCGGGGCTGACCTGAGGCTATACCGGGGCTGTCCCGGGGTTCTACCGGCGCTTTCCCGGAGCTATACCGGGGCAACCCCAGGGCTGTCCTGGGTGTCCCGGGACTGCCCGGGGCAGTCGTGGGGCTGTCTCGGGACTGTCCCGGGGCTGTCCCGGGCTGCACCGGGGCTGTACCGGGGCTGTCTCGGG
>NW_010371134.1:0-217 GCF_000414095.1 Morus notabilis | reverse complement strand
TAAGTCCGAATATTGCCGCAAATGTTTGTATGTTATGCCTATAAACATTGTTGAGTAAATTTTTAAATGATTGCTAAAGACCGAAACTTTTTTCCCCCGGATATCTAGAGGGTAAACGAAATGGAAAGCTTTTAGACTTGGTTCAATAGATGTGATGATACATATAAAAAGTACACAAAGAAACTTACTTCATGTCTCCTTCAACATCGGTGAGATC
>NW_010371133.1:0-217 GCF_000414095.1 Morus notabilis | reverse complement strand
AGTTAGAAAACTTGACCACTGATGCGTACCTTTGGGAAGCTGTAAAATTAAACTCCATGTTAATATAGATACAAATTTCATATGAATTCTTCGTGTGCTTTTTTTCTTTTTCACCCATCAAGTCTGTCTTTGATTTCTATCATAAACACTTGAGCACAATTGCACAACTCTTCATGGATGGTGAATGTCATGTGAAGAGAATCAATGGCATGCTAAA
>NW_010371132.1:0-217 GCF_000414095.1 Morus notabilis | reverse complement strand
TTATGGACCATAACCTGTCAAGTTATGGTCCATAACTTGACAAGTTATGGACCATAACCTGTCAAGTTAGGTCCATAACTTGATACGTTATGGACCATAACCTGACAAGTTATAGTCTATAACAACACAAGTTATGGTCCATAACAGCACAAGTTATGGACAAAAACTTGTCAAGTTAGACCATAATCTGTAAATTATAGTTTTTTTCCTTTTAAAT
>NW_010371131.1:0-217 GCF_000414095.1 Morus notabilis | reverse complement strand
TCAGATCTCTATAAAGAGTTAAACTAATGTATATGTATTAATTGAAATACCAAAAGTTATACTTCCAAGTTTTTTTATTTTTATTTTACTTTTATTTTTATTTGTTTGAAGAGAATACTTGTACATGTTTTTAGCGATATAAAATTGTATAGTCAAATAAATTATTTGTTTTTTTATACAGTAAATATTAAACAATAATTTAGTTGCTTCACAAGTT
>NW_010371130.1:0-217 GCF_000414095.1 Morus notabilis | reverse complement strand
TGTATGGATTTAGATTTTAATCCCTTACTTTTAATTAATATTTTTTTTACTAATATAGTTATTTAATTAAAAAATATATTAATAAAAAGTCAGAAATAAAAATTTAAACTTTAAAAAGTATTTATCTTTAGATATATACTTTAAAAATATTTGTCTCATTCTCTTTTTGGTGAACCCTAGAGACAAAGCATCTCTCATTTGCTTATATCAGACATAT
>NW_010371129.1:0-217 GCF_000414095.1 Morus notabilis | reverse complement strand
CCTTTTCCTTTTTAATTTTTAAGTGGGTAGTTATACTGGATTTTGAAAAATTTCTTCTAAATAATAAAAGTACCATTTGAAGCTTTTGAAGAAGATCTACATAGTAACACTCTTATGTTAGTACCTTCAACTTATGTGCTATCCTTTCTCATTGTCCAATTCCTGTAATGGCATCTCCTACTTTGTTGGTTGATTCTTGAATAAGCATCCGGCATTC
>NW_010371128.1:0-217 GCF_000414095.1 Morus notabilis | reverse complement strand
AACTTCTCAAAAATTTTTATTTGTAAAATGACTTTATTTTACAAAAAATGAATAAATATCTTTTTTCATAGAAAATAAAAAAATGTCATTTTATTAATTTCACTTTGTTAAAAAATCATTCTAACATGTTACCCCAAAACGTCCCAACATTCTTGGTTTTCATCTTACGGAAATGGAAAGCAATTTGCCTCTGACGGTAGATCTATTTTATGTCCAC
>NW_010371127.1:0-217 GCF_000414095.1 Morus notabilis | reverse complement strand
ATATATATATTATATTATAGTATAACATAATATAGTCATAATTTTTAACTATCCACAGCAATTCAAACTCATAATTTATCAAACGCTATTATACTAATTTTAAAATCAGCACAACTATTATAATTATAGTTTACAAATCACTCCATCACGCCTCCATATCAAGCCTAGAGCTCTCTTATACCATTTCTGTTTCCCCTTAGCTTCCCTAAGTCAACTC
>NW_010371126.1:0-217 GCF_000414095.1 Morus notabilis | reverse complement strand
TTTCAAAAATAATTTCTGTCTGAGATTGAAAACGTTTTCATTTTCATTTACATACAAAAAAATAAAATTATTTTAGAACGAGTTTCAAACGCGTCATAGTATTTTCCCAATTTCATTAAAATTTAATTATGGTTTTAGCTGTTTTGGTCATTCTTACTTAATTATAAACCGTCGTTTATTTTATTGTTAGACATAGATTTCGTTCATTTCACCGATT
>NW_010371125.1:0-217 GCF_000414095.1 Morus notabilis | reverse complement strand
AACTTCTCAAAAATTTTTATTTGTAAAATGACTTTATTTTACAAAAAATAAATAAATATCTTTCTTCATAAAAAATAAAAAAATATCATTTTATTAATTTCATTTTGTTAAAAAATCATTCTAGCATGTTGCCCCAAAACGTCCCAACATTCTTGGTTTTCATCTTATGGAAATGGAAAGCAATTTGCCTCTGACGGTAGATCTATTTTATGTCCAC
>NW_010371124.1:0-217 GCF_000414095.1 Morus notabilis | reverse complement strand
TTTTATTAGTAGAGGTACTAGGAGTATCAACATATGGTTTATCAACATAAGATTTTAATTCAGTGGAAGAATCAAGGCTAAACTTATTCTCAATGAATTCAACATCTCTTGATTCCACAATCACATTAGAATCTAAATTCAATAATCTGTATGCCTTGGAATTTTCACCATATCCTATGAAAACACTTTTAATTCCTCTAGCACCTAACTTTGATGA
>NW_010371123.1:0-217 GCF_000414095.1 Morus notabilis | reverse complement strand
GGCTTCGGAGCTGCGCGTTCAGCACGGCGCAGACTGACCCTTGAGTCACTGACAAATGTAGCTGGCGCAGCGCTATTACCAAGGCTGACGCGGGCGGAATTCTAGCATGAAGGGTCATCTGCGTTAGTGGGCGAACTCATCGATATGTGTACGGCGGTTTAGCTGAGTGGCGATGATCCACTAGAGATTGTCGACAGTGTTGATTTTTTCTTTGACG
>NW_010371122.1:0-217 GCF_000414095.1 Morus notabilis | reverse complement strand
TATACCTTAAAACACTTAATATGTTTATCATTATGGTTTTAAGATATTTTTTATCTTAATTTCATTAATTCTGGTGATTAGGAAACATGTCAGTTAACAAGAGCTGGATTATGTTGCCCAATTGTTTGTCGGATGAGTACATGAATGGGGTTGCAACATTTCTTGAAAGAGCCCGAAATTATGTTGATGATGTTGGAAAATGCAAGTGATACAGAAT
>NW_010371121.1:0-217 GCF_000414095.1 Morus notabilis | reverse complement strand
GACAGCCCCGGGTCAGCCCCGGGACAGCCCTCGGGCAGCCCCGGTACAGCCCCGGGATAGCCCCGGCAAAGCCCTGGGGCAGCCCCAGGACAGCCCCGGGACAGCCCCTAGAAAGCCCCGGGGCAGCCCCGGTACAGTCCCTGATACTGCCCCGGGAAAGCCCCGGGGCAGCCCCGATACAGCCTCGGGATAGCCCCGGGGCAGCCCCGGTACAGCC
>NW_010371120.1:0-217 GCF_000414095.1 Morus notabilis | reverse complement strand
CGATACATATGTGATAAAGACTTTTGTAAACTTATTCAGTGCTAAACAACCCTAATTGCTAACTTAAAAACATATGTGAACTTCCTTTAAAAATAAAAGGTGAACAATGTTATAGTAAAAACGTTCTATTGAATTATATTTTGTTAAGTTTGGCTTCTAACAAATCTTAAAAATGGCTTCTAATTTATTTATCAACCTTAAATGAATATATATATAT
>NW_010371119.1:0-217 GCF_000414095.1 Morus notabilis | reverse complement strand
AATCAGAGCAGAACTCTCGAAACAAAAGGAGCAATATGAAAATTGCGTCAAAGGCTTTCCAAAATACAAGTTCAATAATTATTCGTTAATAGCCTGAAAAATACAATTTTTTTCAAAATATACTCGACGTTACGAAATGTGTCGTACTGATATAGTCTATACACTAGCCGCGGCAAAAATAAATAACTAGACAAATCTCCTACTTTAGGTGCACGGA
>NW_010371118.1:0-217 GCF_000414095.1 Morus notabilis | reverse complement strand
AAATTCAAAACGCATTTCATACAATTAGTCCTCTATAATCTCTTAGTAATTAAGGATGAGAAATTTCATACCAATTTCATACAATAAGTCCTGATCTATCATCATGGTGATGATCATGATGTCTTGAAATGTTCTAGAAATTGAATTTGCATCTCTCTAACCTACTACACTTTCAGGTTTTAATTTTCTGATGGGATCAGTAAAATGTCCATGCCAT
>NW_010371117.1:0-217 GCF_000414095.1 Morus notabilis | reverse complement strand
AAAAAAAAAAAAAAAAAAAAAAAAAAATGGTTGTCATAATAAAGAAAAAATAGCAAACCATAATAGTAATCAAACTCTCTTGTTATAGTTGATTTTGCATTTTTTGAGCTTGAATGATTCTTATAGTTAAATTTACAAAAATAGTAAAAAATAGGTCAATATAAAAAACTTAAAAAAGTATATAGGTCAACTTTTAGTTATAAAAATTAATAGGTCA
>NW_010371116.1:0-217 GCF_000414095.1 Morus notabilis | reverse complement strand
TATTTTTTTTTCTGCCTAAATATTACCTATTTATCTCTATTTCAATAGAATTGTGAAGATGAGTTTGCCTAATCATTAATAAACCCTTGTCATGAAAATTCTGCGCCGCAAACTGCCACCATTAAAAGTTTTAAACCGACCTAAAAAGTCTACTCACGCCTGATAATATACAAGCAAAGGAAAAAAATCCAAAAAAAAAAAAAAAAAAAAAAAAAAG
>NW_010371115.1:0-217 GCF_000414095.1 Morus notabilis | reverse complement strand
ACAAAAAAGGAGAACAAAACTTTTATGTTTGTCTGCAACAATAAGTATACGGGCCTTGTTGGGCTTTAACCAAAATTTGGATGGAGTGAGAATTTGACCAATGAGCTGATTAAATATCGAAAGAAAGAGAGAAATATGTCAAGATTTGAGATGAATTAAAATTAATATGTTAATAGTTTATATAAGTTAATAAATAGGTTAAATTATTATTTTCGTC
>NW_010371114.1:0-217 GCF_000414095.1 Morus notabilis | reverse complement strand
ACAACTTCGGCAATCTAATCGTTGTGATGCCCTCAAGAGCGGTCTCCAAAATCTCCCACGTATGCTTCTCTGAGTCACTTGTAGATATTAACATGAACTTTTTGGAACCGATCCATTGAATATATCTTTGAGAGCACGAGAGTTGTTGTTAGCCAACTTTTCTTCATTAGTTGAACACGAGGCTTCAGGCTTTAGAGGCTCCTTCCCTTAAGCATCC
>NW_010371113.1:0-217 GCF_000414095.1 Morus notabilis | reverse complement strand
CCAGACTGGGCCATCCAAAGTGGGCCGCCGTGGACGTCAGTGTCAGAAGCGTGGTGGTATATTAAGATTTTAGTTGAGTCTCACATTGTTAAAGTATAGACTTAGCATGTGAGTAACCACTTAGACACTCTCTCACTACAAATTAGTTTTTGGAGATGAATTCTACCTAAAGATTATAACAAAGGCCTATCGGCCGGGTTATTTGACAGGCACCTCA
>NW_010371112.1:0-217 GCF_000414095.1 Morus notabilis | reverse complement strand
ACACCCAGGCTACGCCCGGCCTGCAGGAAAAAGTCGCAAAGCATGGCCGGCCCCAGAGGGTTGGCTTCATCGTTCAACGGTTGAGTCACCAGATGGTTGAGGCGCGTGGTCAACTGCCCCAGGGCAATGCCATCACGACTGAGCACCTTGGTGACCATCGCGTCGACAGCAACGGTTTTTTCCAGATCATCGTTGTGCACCAGCGCCAGTTTGTCGA
>NW_010371111.1:0-217 GCF_000414095.1 Morus notabilis | reverse complement strand
TTTTCTTTCGTAGCGAGGAAAAGGCGAGAGACGCTATATTTTACTCGTATACAAGACACATTAATGGGTTTGCCGCTATTCTCGATGAAGCAAAAGCTGCCGAAATTGCAAGTAAAAAGCTCATTTTGCTCACAAACTGTGATCTTTTTCAGCAATCTGTTTTCCTCTGTTTTTCTCTGGTTTAACATGTCCGAAAATGGTCTTCTTTTTTTTTTTT
>NW_010371110.1:0-217 GCF_000414095.1 Morus notabilis | reverse complement strand
TATATTAATAAAATTATTTTAATGCTTCATCTTTATTAATTGAGCCCTTATCATGATTTTAATATGTCCGTGTCCATGCTCGTATTGTGTTTTTAACATGTCGTGCCTTCAACGTGCTTTGTGTTTAAAAATTGCGTCAAACCCATTATAGCAATAAACGGGATGAATTAGACTCATTTAATTATCTGTCATACTATGTCCTACTCACTTTTTATGA
>NW_010371109.1:0-217 GCF_000414095.1 Morus notabilis | reverse complement strand
GATGGATTGGATTCACGTACCCCTTTTCCTGTTCACTTCCATGACCTTCTAATAACATACCATGTCACGACTTTTTAATTGACGTGATCATAAGAATTTTTAATTGATGTATCATAATATTACTGACGGAACATGAAAAGAGATAAGAATAAGGGGATGCTGAATTTAGTTCTCATAATGATAATGAAATATGGATTAGCTAAAATTGAAAGAGTAA
>NW_010371108.1:0-217 GCF_000414095.1 Morus notabilis | reverse complement strand
AAAAAAATAATAATAATAATAATAATAATAATTCAACAGCAAATACCTGTATACATAAACTGAGAAGGTTGAGATTTTTAACTATTTTAGCATAAAGAGATTCAATGATGTAAAAAATTTCAAGGGTTTTATAGAATCATATAGAGATTCAAGGGTTTTATCACAATTCACAAAGTACATATTTTTCAATTCACATAGTTTTAAGAAGAAAAAAATC
>NW_010371107.1:0-217 GCF_000414095.1 Morus notabilis | reverse complement strand
AATCAGCCCTCACTCACTGATGAGCAACTCAACGACGTCAGCTGGATCGGCTCACGCTTCTTTCTGCAGACCTCGGGGTATTACAGTGATGGCATGTCTGGGTTTCGCTCACGTTCGCCCCGAGCGGCCTGGCCCTACGACTCAAATCGCGATGCGGGACTGGCTCAGACAACAGGGGGTGGCGGTTACCCGACTTGCACGCAATGGTGGTCTGACT
>NW_010371106.1:0-217 GCF_000414095.1 Morus notabilis | reverse complement strand
ATATATATAATAAATTAATATGCTAAATAATTAAAAAATAGTAATTAATTATAAGTAATTACTAAACATAATGCATTCTATAAGTAATTAATTATTGTATCAAGAAAAATAATTAGTATATACATAATTTATTAATATTCCGTTTACTATTAAATTATTAACTTTTACTTACACAATTAAATAATTAGTTAATTAATTACTAATGTTTATTTAATAA
>NW_010371105.1:0-217 GCF_000414095.1 Morus notabilis | reverse complement strand
CCCCCTAACGTTAAGGTTTCTAATGAGGTATTTCATAAAAATATCCATCATATATGTGCATTTCGTTCGTGTAATCATGTTCTCCTTGAATTAAGTGCTCCTTAATTGGAGTTTGACGTTTTCGTTTAAAGTATTCCTGTTAAGGTCCAAGTGTTCCATGAAGCTCACCTCGTATCTCTATGGAAATTTATCCCTATAGAGATTTTTTTTTTTTTTT
>NW_010371104.1:0-217 GCF_000414095.1 Morus notabilis | reverse complement strand
AGAGAATGATAGAAAATTGTGAGACACGATTTTTGACCAATTTTTTTAACTGTGTCCGAATTTCTATAGAGTGAGAGGAAAACTATTTTTCACCAAAAAAATTCCACAACATGCATGCGTTGGTGTTTATGGAAATTTGAGTGTTTATTCTAGCCCGTTTTGTCTCAGGTGTGCCCATACACACGTCTTCGTGGATTCTAGGAATTGACGTGGAAGA
>NW_010371103.1:0-217 GCF_000414095.1 Morus notabilis | reverse complement strand
GCGGGGGGTAGCTGGACACGTGGCGAGACCTGGCTAGAGGGGCGCTGGCACGCGGGACCGGGTGACGCGCGCGTGAGGGGAACTCGCGCGAAGGAAGCTGTGTGCGCGCCAAGCGCGTGTACGCGGGCGAGCAGCTGGGTCCCACGGCCTGCGGTGCGGCAGCGGTCAACACGTGGCGCTTGCCTGGCTCGCGGCTTCTTAGCTCGGCTCGCGGCTT
>NW_010371102.1:0-217 GCF_000414095.1 Morus notabilis | reverse complement strand
CTGACAATTCTCTCTTCACGCACTATCTCACACCTTCTCTCACTACTTGCAATACACTCACTTTCTCTGCACAAAATTTTGCAACGTGGGAAATAATGGTCTGCCCTCCCATGCCTATATACAAATGTCTGAAGCAAACCCACTACTTTTTTTCCTTTATTTATTTTTTAAATTAGTCAATCATTTTTTTAATCATCCACTTTTATTCCGATTGTCT
>NW_010371101.1:0-217 GCF_000414095.1 Morus notabilis | reverse complement strand
AATTAAAACGAAAAAGTTATGATATTTTTAATAATAGAAAAATATTATTCATTAACTTCAGTTTGAGTTTATAAACTCAAATTGAAGGAAAAATTTAAACTCGAGTTTAGTCTCAAACTCGAGTTTAATCCTAAAGTCGAGTTCAAATTCAAATTTTATAAAAGAACGTAAATTTAAATAAAGTTGTAACTCGAGTTTAAAGTTTTTTTGAGTTTCA
>NW_010371100.1:0-217 GCF_000414095.1 Morus notabilis | reverse complement strand
GTCGTTGAAAGGTTCCTGGAACTCGACACTGAATTAAATGACCTCGTTTTCGAGTTCAATGCAGCGAGACAACCGGTAAGATTCCACACAATCATCTGCCGGAGGGATTGCTCGAATTTAGACGTCCTTTCACCCGCTGAACCGAAGTTCAGGGTGATCGTCTATTTCAATCGGCGCACAGGCAGACGATCCAGTAAGGATGTTCAGTCATACAAGC
>NW_010371099.1:0-217 GCF_000414095.1 Morus notabilis | reverse complement strand
CATTTTGATTTTAAACATATAATAGTAGGAGAGATTAAAAGATAATTAAATATATTTTTTTAGCAATTAAAAAAATTAGATTTAGAAAAATAAGTGGATCAAAATTCATGTTTTCATACATACGTATACATTATTAATATATCATACTTAATATTATATATTATACTATATATTTATATGAAAAATAGGATATAATTAATTGGGGTGGGTAAATGGG
>NW_010371098.1:0-217 GCF_000414095.1 Morus notabilis | reverse complement strand
TATTTCTTATGCAATTTCTTAACAAATATAAAAAAATTTCATAAATATAAATTAACTACTTTATTTCTATTCGTCATCACTACGAATTTCTTCAATATTATTGGCACTTTCTACGTCGTCATCATCTTCAGACTCGTCGAGCTCATCTTTGATATAATCAAATATAGTTTCATCGTCATTGTCGTCAATAAAGTCATCTTCAATGGGTGACTTGTCG
>NW_010371097.1:0-217 GCF_000414095.1 Morus notabilis | reverse complement strand
GAAAACTTCATACGTGCAACAAATTTCTTGTGAAATATTATTGGTGTCATTACAATCATTACAGTGTCGTTACAACCGTATCATTACATTATTATGGTTGTTAATTTCTACTATGGCTTTAAGTGGTATGGGTTGAAACTCTCATGTTTGTAATAAAGTTGAAGCCCGCTTCAGCTGCATTCAGTTTTCTTTCCATGCTTGCTATTATCAATCTGGT
>NW_010371096.1:0-217 GCF_000414095.1 Morus notabilis | reverse complement strand
TTAAAATTTAATAATATTAATTATTATATTATTATTATTATAATAAATATTATTATATTAATACTATATAATATAATTATATTAGAATTATTTGTATAATTGTTATATTTTTTGTTAAAATATTACATTATGTTATATTATATTATATTATTACATCATATTATTGTTTTATTATATTATATTATATTGTAATATTATTATATATTATATTATAAGA
>NW_010371095.1:0-217 GCF_000414095.1 Morus notabilis | reverse complement strand
CAGCTTTCTCTAATGGAATGGACTGAGCACATTTTAATACATAACCGCATTATTTTGCGTAATGCAAACATTTATGGAGCGGTTGATGTTTTTAGGTTCCCCTATGCACTTAATGCTAATGTATGAAGAGCCTTTGTTGAACTATGGGGGCCACAAACTAATAACTTTCATCATAGTGGTGGCGAAATGGGAATCTCTCTATATGATTTGAAAAGGA
>NW_010371094.1:0-217 GCF_000414095.1 Morus notabilis | reverse complement strand
CTGACTCGGGGCTATCTCGGCGATGTCCCGTGACTGTCCCGCGGTTGCCCCGGGGCTATCCCGAGGCTGTTCCGGGCTTGTGTCGGGGCTGACCTAGGGATGTCCCGTGGTTGTCCCAGGGCTGTCACGGGGCAGTCCTGGGGCTATCCCGGGGCTGTCCTGGGGCTGTCCCGGGGTGACCCAGGGCTGGCCCTTGGATGTGCCGGGGCTGACCCGT
>NW_010371093.1:0-217 GCF_000414095.1 Morus notabilis | reverse complement strand
TTTTTTGGCACATGACACGAATTTCATTTTTTAGACAAAAAAAAAGGGGTCATCAACTTGTTCTTGGTCATGAGATATAAAAAAATAATGTATCGTTAGCACTTCATCGTTATATACATTAAATGTGAAAATTTAATGACATGACGTGATAAGAATCTAATTTCATTAATAGTCATAATATATATTTTTTACAATATCACTACTGTCTTGTTATCTC
>NW_010371092.1:0-217 GCF_000414095.1 Morus notabilis | reverse complement strand
TTAATGTCAGAAATTGACCAAGCAAAAGCGGATGAGTACCTTTTGAGCACATTGATCAACTTCCGCTCGTCCTATTCACTCAAAGATGCTGATATTATGACCAGCTTAGTGGAGTTATCTCCCAAGATACGTAGCGAAGATGGTCGGGTAATTGTTTCAGAACTAGCTCATCACTAGTGGTGGTTTTCAATTCTGAGCCTTTATAAAGTGTGGGCAC
>NW_010371091.1:0-217 GCF_000414095.1 Morus notabilis | reverse complement strand
TTTCTATTTTTATATAAAAAATAAAATTATTTTAAAATAGATTTTAAACGTGCATATTGAAATTAAAAACTCGAATCGGTCACGGAACTAATAAAAAAACACTTATTTTCTTAACTAATCAAAAAAACACTTATTTTCTTTCTATGTATTTTTTTCCCTCTACCTTTCTTTATTTATAATATTCATGCTCATGCCATCTGATGAGTCAAGGAAAGAA
>NW_010371090.1:0-217 GCF_000414095.1 Morus notabilis | reverse complement strand
CAAACCCTAAACCCCTTAAACCCCCAACCCTGAACCCAGAACGCTGAACACTAAACCCAGAACCCTGTGCCCTGAATCATGAGCCCGGGGCCGTACCGGGGCCACCCCGGGTCCGTAAGGGGGCCGCCCCGGGGTTGTACCGGGCCGCCCCGGGGCCGCACCGGGGCCACCCCGAGTCCGTACCGGGGCCACCCTGGGGCCGAACTGGGGCCGTACC
>NW_010371089.1:0-217 GCF_000414095.1 Morus notabilis | reverse complement strand
ATTTTAAATATAAAAGTTTACTTTTATAACTTTCAAAGCTTAATAATTAGAGAAAAAAAAATAAATTTAGCTTTTTAAATAATATTATGCATTAGAGTAAGATGAAATAACATATTAAATCACAAATAATATTATGCATTAGAGTAAGATGAAATAACATATTAAATCACATATTCCGATGGTAAATATATAATTAATATTAACATTTGTATTAGAG
>NW_010371088.1:0-217 GCF_000414095.1 Morus notabilis | reverse complement strand
AAAAAAAAAAAAAAGAAGGGTAAAACCTCTGATATATGGATAAAAAAAGATAAAAAAGAAAAAGAAAAGAAAAAGAAAAACATTTGAGCATAATCCAATCCAAAGGAGGGTCAGCACTATCCTCGTACATCACCCACCCGCATCCAAACACATCCCCATAGATACTTCTGAGCCCAATAGCCACGAAACCTCCGTGACTTGCCTAGACTAAGTCAGT
>NW_010371087.1:0-217 GCF_000414095.1 Morus notabilis | reverse complement strand
TTAAAATAATAAATATTATTTTTTATTGATAATTGATATAAATTAGTAACCTTGTGGTTGATTTTTTTAGGTTTGGTGTTTGTGGATATATTGACCTGACAGCTGATATTTGTGGTGGTGGTATTGGACGCTAGATATTTGTTGCCTTTGATTGAGAACTGAAATGATAAAAAATTGTTCAGATATGTGTTTAAAATAATAAATATTATTTTTTATT
>NW_010371086.1:0-217 GCF_000414095.1 Morus notabilis | reverse complement strand
AAAAGTAGAAGAACAAAGCAACCCTACAATGAGACCCTAAATTCAAATTAAACCTGGAACGGTAACAATAAAAATAATTCAGACGTGTTGTCAATTAAATTCAAGACAAATAAAGTAAAGACGGCACTGAAATTAAAAGATGGGGAGAAGATAACAATTCCGAATCAAGAAAATTAAAACTATAGTTGTCCACTTTTTAGCATCTATACATAACCTG
>NW_010371085.1:0-217 GCF_000414095.1 Morus notabilis | reverse complement strand
CTACAATGACTTGCCCTCGTTAAATATTTTGATATGGAACAATATAATGCGACAAATGATTATTATTGATTATGTTGAGCAAACAAAGATATAAATGCATGATTTAAACTTTATTACATATATATATATATATATATTTGTTCTTTTTCAAGAACTTGCTATTATATTTTTTTAAACTCATCATTCTTTGTGGATATCATTAGCCAAAGTAATTATC
>NW_010371084.1:0-217 GCF_000414095.1 Morus notabilis | reverse complement strand
ATCTCAAGAAAAATAGGACAAATAGTACATGAGGTTTAAGCATAAAAGATTCTAATTCTCTTCTTTGTGAATTTAGTGATCATGTATATTTGAAAACTACAACTCTATATATAAAATTAATTTGCTTAATTCATTGCAGAGGCTGATCTGATTCTGAAAGCCTACCTTCCATGCATTTACCGGACTAGAATATATGCTTTTGACTAGTAATAATATA
>NW_010371083.1:0-217 GCF_000414095.1 Morus notabilis | reverse complement strand
TTTGGGATGACCCGGGTGGCTCGGCTATTGGCTCGACTGACTTAAGATGTTCAGGTTGAGAGTGAGGCAAGGAAGCAGGAGGCGATATTGTCGAAGAGGATAGGTCGAGCAGAAATGTGTACCTATCCTATCTTAGATGGCAATGACTCCCCCTTAAGATAAGGTTGGGTGAAATATGGTTTGTGTTCCTCAAACGTAACATTAGCAGAGATGAAGG
>NW_010371082.1:0-217 GCF_000414095.1 Morus notabilis | reverse complement strand
GCACGTCAGCGCGTTCTGGGTATCACTGCTGAAGCCGAGATCGGCAAGATCTATGTCGGTAAGGTTGAGCGCATCGTCGACTTCGGCGCATTCGTTAACATCCTGCCTGGTAAGGACGGTCTGGTGCACATCTCCATGCTGAGCGATGCTCGCGTTGAGAAGGTGACCGACATCCTCAAGGAAGGCCAGGAAGTCGAAGTGCTGGTATTGGACGTCG
>NW_010371081.1:0-217 GCF_000414095.1 Morus notabilis | reverse complement strand
GGGTCATAGTTACAAGCGGGACAGAACTTGTTTAGAAAATGATTCTAGAGAAGAATTTTGATGCTTAGTTGTAACTTTGCCTCATCTTTGTTAGAGTTGAGGCAGGTCAGCATTATTTTGATCACACAAGTTATACTAGTCAAGGTTGTTGAAATTAAGGACGTGCTATTTTTTTAGGCTAAGAATCAAATTTTGTTGTTCCACTTGTTTTTTTTTT
>NW_010371080.1:0-217 GCF_000414095.1 Morus notabilis | reverse complement strand
AAACCTTCTGGCTGAATAGTAGTGCTGATTGATTCAAATTTGTAGTTGTTATACCTTTATCTTTGGGGAAATTATTTATGTCTTAAAAGTTAGATTGTGTCTAAAATAGCATTCTAGAGATGAAATATATACTTGTGTAATAATGTCTTTGGCCTTGTAATAAATATGACTTTGAAGATTTTTCATGCATTTTATTTTATATATGATGTATGAAGAT
>NW_010371079.1:0-217 GCF_000414095.1 Morus notabilis | reverse complement strand
GGAGGAAGTCTGCTGGCAGTGGTCAGGCAGCTGGGACCCACTCGGACAGGTGGCGCGCGCAGAAGGAAGGAGCAGGCTGGCAGTGCAGGTGCGGGACCCAGGCGGGAGAGTTGGACGCACGCTGAAGCTGCATGGAGGGAACGCGCCAGCTGAGGCACGGGCGTGCTAGGGACGCGCGTGAGATGGAGTGGGGAAGGTAGGCGAGCTGGGACCCACG
>NW_010371078.1:0-217 GCF_000414095.1 Morus notabilis | reverse complement strand
AGGTCCTGCCATACTTGATGGCAGATTTTACCTCTTTGTATGTTTCTGGCAGAGCATTCAACAGAATGATTGCCTGATTCTCATAACTTAGAGCCTCATTTTCCCCCGAATTTGCTAGTTCAATGTTCATTCTCAAAAAATCATCAAGGTTTTGTTCAAGCGTCCTAGAGGGATTCATCTTAAAACCAAACAGTCTCTCTTTCAAGAAAATCTTATT
>NW_010371077.1:0-217 GCF_000414095.1 Morus notabilis | reverse complement strand
AATACTCGGCTTCCTGGGGCCCACCCGCACTAGTGAATGCAGGAATTGAGCTACGCCTGTACTCACAGAAGTAGTTATGTTTTATGTCCTCTGCAGGACGTTCATTTTGGGCTCTAGTAGCCATCCCCTAGAAGGCGGCATACATGGCTTCCATGAATTGCTCATTCGGCATCACCGGTGGGTTAGGGTTTCTACGGCGCGGCGGCATTCTTTTATC
>NW_010371076.1:0-217 GCF_000414095.1 Morus notabilis | reverse complement strand
GTGGCTAAACAGACGGCAGCAACCTCTTCACTTCCCAGCGCGTACGAACGCATGGGCGTGAGGGTACAGAAAATTATCAATTCCCCAACAGCACAAAAATCCAAAGCTGCCTTGATATTTCGCCTGCCAGACGAAATAGAAGATGAGTGGAATCAGTTGCTGGAAGAAATTGCTGAAAACGACAACGTGACGCTCGCCTATCGCGACGATGGCGGTG
>NW_010371075.1:0-217 GCF_000414095.1 Morus notabilis | reverse complement strand
ATTATAATTATCAATATGTAATATACTAATTAATAATAATTAATCATTAATCATTATAAAAAGAATAATTACTAAAAATTGATGATGTGATATATCAAATAATAGATTATTAAATAAACATTAGTATTTAATTAATAAATTATTTAATTATGTAGCTAAAAGTTAATTATTTAAGTAGTAAACGGAATATTAATAAATTATGTATATACTAATTATT
>NW_010371074.1:0-217 GCF_000414095.1 Morus notabilis | reverse complement strand
CCACGAGGAGGCGATAAATTGAATAAGAAACGATTAGCAAATAAAAAGCGTTAGGAAAGTAAACAATTGAACAGAGAAGAGAAAGGAGTGTTTAATGATTTTTTTTTGAACAATATACAATGGAGAAAATTCAATAATTAAAAGTGGTAAGACATTGACAATCCTCTATATGCTTTGTTCACCTACTTGGATTCTGATTCATAAATTGACTCAATTG
>NW_010371073.1:0-217 GCF_000414095.1 Morus notabilis | reverse complement strand
TTTTTTTTTTTTTTTGAACTTGGAAACAAGAACTATATAATATGGAATTTCCATTTTGTGGGTTTTATTTTAATGAAGATTGGAGGTACGAGAACAGCAATATGGGGATGAATATTGGAACGACAACAAATGTTTCGAATCCTAGTGAAGAGGGTCCGAAGCTTGAAGATTTCTTGGGATGTTGTTACTCAAACTCTCCTTCTGATCCTGATCATCA
>NW_010371072.1:0-217 GCF_000414095.1 Morus notabilis | reverse complement strand
GGTCGGGCACAATGAACGCGCGCGACCCAGCAGGTCTTCGCGAATGATCACCACAACGATACCGCTAGGGCCGATGTTTTTCTGGGCACCTGCGTAAATCATACCAAAACGCGAGATATCAACCGGCCGCGAAAGAATGTCCGAAGACATGTCCGCTACCAATGGCACGTCGCCAGTTTCCGGAATCCAGTCGAACTCCAGCCCGCCGATTGTTTCA
>NW_010371071.1:0-217 GCF_000414095.1 Morus notabilis | reverse complement strand
TTTTTTCATTTCCTTTTTAATATTTAATCGTCACTTTTCTAGATCATTAAATACACAAAAGAACACACCCAGAATATACACCAAAGAAGGAGACAGATTTATACATCAAGACCACTAATCACAAGATAAATTTGCACAAGTTAACATGAAGTTGGCCCCTCCAGACATGAGATATTTCAAAAAATTTCCTCAAAGCAAGAAAAGAATATCCTTAAAA
>NW_010371070.1:0-217 GCF_000414095.1 Morus notabilis | reverse complement strand
ATGACGGAGACCCCAATCCTTGCATTACTCGATTTCAAGGACACATTCGAGGTGGAGACGGATGCATCAGGGGCAGGGTTAGGGGCAATCCTATTGCAGCAAGGGCGACCGGCGGCTTCCTTTAGCAAGGGGTTGTCGCCTAGAACAATGGCCAAATCGGTTTACGAGAAGGAACTTATGGCCCTGGTTCTGGCCATCCAGGAATGGAGAGCTTACC
>NW_010371068.1:0-217 GCF_000414095.1 Morus notabilis | reverse complement strand
GGGGAATAAGTATTCACACGTAAAGGCCTATAAATAGAGCCAAGAAAACCGGGAAGGGGGTTAGACACCATTTGATTGCAAAAGAAAGAGAGTTTGTAACTGGTTGAAAGATTAGTGCATGCATAAGTGGATTAGGCAAAGAATTATTGCCGAACCACTATAAAATTATTGTCTCCTTTACATTACTTTTCAGTCTTAACCCTTAATCAAACCGTGA
>NW_010371067.1:0-217 GCF_000414095.1 Morus notabilis | reverse complement strand
TAACAGTTATCAACGTATTAAAATGCTCAACCGAATAAAAGATTGTAATGAAAGTGACACCAACAAAAAGTATCATAATAAGAGATGCGATATTTTACCAACCTTGAGGATGGAGGCTACCTTGGGTAGAACCGTACTGCAATATTGCAGAGAAATTGTTATTACCATATGAAAAGGTTTAAAAAAGGTGCAATATTCTTTTGTCATTTTACCCTTG
>NW_010371066.1:0-217 GCF_000414095.1 Morus notabilis | reverse complement strand
GTCCCGGGGCTGTCCCGAGGCTGCCCCGGGGCTGTCCCGGGGCTATCCCTGGGCAAACCCGGGCCTGTCCGGGGGCTATACCGTGGCTTCCCCGGGGCTGTAACGCGGTACCCGGGGCTGTACCGGGGCTGTACCGAGACACTCCCGGGGCAGTCCCGGGGCTGACCCCGGTTGTACCGGGGATGCCCTGGGGCTGTACCGGGGCTGTCCCGGGCCT
>NW_010371065.1:0-217 GCF_000414095.1 Morus notabilis | reverse complement strand
TTGAAAGTTGCTTCAATTTTAAGGAGACGTTTGGTTCATAGATTAGAATTATAAGATTAGAACCATTTTTGATTTACGTGTATCTTTTGTAAAAAAAAAATACTGTAACGAACAATGAATCGTAATTCAAATTAGGATATGAATTTTCCAACCAAACAACCTCTTAATGTTCGTTCATCATTTTTAAATTTGTCACCTGAAAGATATTATAATTTCT
>NW_010371064.1:0-217 GCF_000414095.1 Morus notabilis | reverse complement strand
AGAGAGAGAGTGTGTGTGTGTGTGTTTTTCTTCAATTGGGTGCCCCTAAAAATCTATGGGGTTTGCATGTTAATTCAACGCCTACATTGGGGCTGGTTATTTCAGCATTATTGAGGAACAAGGCATTAAATAAGTCATAATTAAATTATTATTAATTAAGTTATAACTTAACCACCCGTGGCGGTGGCACAACGGTGATCTACAAGTATTCTCTTAA
>NW_010371063.1:0-217 GCF_000414095.1 Morus notabilis | reverse complement strand
ACTCAAGTGAAGATTAATCTTCCCTTGCTTCATGTTATCAAGCAAGTGCTTGCTTATGCTAAGGTTATCAATGATCTGTGCACTATCAAAAGGAAGCACCATGTCAAGGAGACAACATTCTTGACTAAACAGGTAAGCGCGGTGATTGACCAGAAAACACCGCCCAAATACAAGGATCCTGGTTGTCCCATAATTTCCTGTCAGATTGGGACACATG
>NW_010371062.1:0-217 GCF_000414095.1 Morus notabilis | reverse complement strand
GGCTTCGTTCTTCGTCTTCGGGTCGGATTTCACCTTCTTCGGGGTCCGACACTCTTCCGGGTCTGTCGGCACGCATTATGAGGGCTTCAGAAAACCTCGGGTCCATTTGGGGTCCAATTCCCGAATCTATGTTGTCAGCTGCGCACTCTGGCCGCGCGCTGTGCGCGTCCGCGCGCTGGGGCGCGCGCTGTGCGCGTGGGGCATGCTTGGCCGCGTG
>NW_010371061.1:0-217 GCF_000414095.1 Morus notabilis | reverse complement strand
CTGTACTTCGTTGACGTGGTTGACTTCGGGTTTCTTGCTGACGCGGTTGATGATGCCGCCTGCGTCACCCTGGCCGAACAGGGTCGAGGACGGGCCTTTGACCACGTCGATACGGTCAAACGCATAAGGTTCGCTGCGGAAAAACGCATAGCTGTTGTTCTGCTGACGCAGGCCATTGAGGTAATCGCTGGTGGACTGACCGTTGAAGCCGCGAATG
>NW_010371060.1:0-217 GCF_000414095.1 Morus notabilis | reverse complement strand
GTCTTAAAAGCTCCTTCCACCAAGGGAAAGCCTAAAGTCATTTCAATAAGTCGCCAGCCGAGCTAGAAGGACCCAATAATCAGATATTTGGTCGACGGCGAACTCCAGAGGACAAACAGCAAGCGAAAATGTTGAAGTACCAGGTGTCGAGATTCACCATGCACGACGATATTCTCTATCGAATGGGATTCTTGACACCCCATGCTGCGGTGCCTCG
>NW_010371059.1:0-217 GCF_000414095.1 Morus notabilis | reverse complement strand
GCCACTGCATAGTCAGCGCGGAAATTCACGCCCGTTTCTCCCACCATCGCGCGCCTCGCGCGTCAACAGCACGCGGTACCTCAGGGAGTGCGTCCCACGCACGCGCGTTCTCCAGCGCGTTTCCGTTTCTCTTGCGTGGGTCCCGCGTCTGCAATGCTAGTCTGATTCCCCAATGAAGCCGCGCCAGCTGTCAACCTTGTCCCCTGTCTGACCATCG
>NW_010371058.1:0-217 GCF_000414095.1 Morus notabilis | reverse complement strand
CCCAGACTCCATTTCACAGGTAAGTTTTTAATGACCGCTCTCTCGTACTTACTTTAAAAACTTACTGTCTTTCCTATCGAAAACCATAGACATGCTAATGTGGAATGTAGGGGATAGAGACCTTACCGTTTGCTTTGCCTGACCCTCATAGGATATTTTTTCTGACTTCTGACTGATTGTGGTCTCTAACTCCTGGGTTGAAATGAACCTTGTTTGT
>NW_010371057.1:0-217 GCF_000414095.1 Morus notabilis | reverse complement strand
ACTCAAATGCTAAATTTACACTTGGCACAACAATTATAGCACTGCATTGGAGATGATCTTACCCCACCATACAAGCACTGCTTAGAAAATAATACAAGGTTACTCCGTTTGGTTAAATAGTCTAATCAATTTCTATAACTTTTTCAGAGGTATTGGAAAGTTACATTTCATGGAAAAGTACAGTACAGTTCATGGAAAATTACAGCATCATCATGAG
>NW_010371056.1:0-217 GCF_000414095.1 Morus notabilis | reverse complement strand
AAATATTGTCACAAATTATGTGTGCCCCTTTTTTTGTGAAAAAATATGTGCGCATGTAAACCTTCTTAAGTTTCAGAATTAACACATACACTCGTGATTTTGATGGTGAAACTAATATATCATTGCCTAATGATAATTATAATAATCTTATGATATTAGATGCTAATACATATTAGCATGGCTTAATTGTATAAGTTGTAGTAAAAAAAAAAAAAAA
>NW_010371055.1:0-217 GCF_000414095.1 Morus notabilis | reverse complement strand
ATAATATAATATATTATAATTATATACGTATATTACAATATATCATATTCAATATTATAATAATATCTTATATAATGTATTATATACATTGTAATTATAGTTATCAATATAAATATAATATAATATACAATATAATTTTGATAGTGTAATTAATCATAATTATTATACTTATATTTATCATTATAAGATAATATAATATAATATAGTTGTGATATTG
>NW_010371054.1:0-217 GCF_000414095.1 Morus notabilis | reverse complement strand
AAAGGTAAATTGTCAAAATAGTTACATATTATTTTGACAATGACGTTTAGTTTATTAATTTAAAATTATTTTCAGTTTATATGTATTTTTTATAAGAAAAAATACTGTAACGAATCACAAATCATAATATAAATTATAAATTATGATACGAATCTTCATACCAAACATCCCGTAAATTTTTATTCTCAATCATGCCATAGCCGTGAATCAAGCATGT
>NW_010371053.1:0-216 GCF_000414095.1 Morus notabilis | reverse complement strand
TACAATGGCCAAAGGAACGCTCAAAACTTTTGGTGTGTAACGGCGCCCGCCAACTGATAGATCTAATCTCTCTTCGCGCACTACAACTGCCACGGGAACGGCGACATCTTTTGGTGTCATAAGGGGGCCAGCCCTTTAGACGTTATATCGAAGCTCTCTTCGCGCCATACGACCGCCACTGGAATGGCGACAACGTTTGGTGTTGAAACGAGGCCC
>NW_010371052.1:0-217 GCF_000414095.1 Morus notabilis | reverse complement strand
CCTACCTAACCCAGGAATTAGTGCCCCTTTAAGCAAACCAGAATTTGAAGCACTAAAGAACCTGGTAGACCTTCAGGCAAGCAATTTCTTGGGGCAGCGCTGGGCCGACTATCACCTTTCACTCTTACATTCGGAAGCGGTCAGACAATTGACGACCACTTCCAACGCACTCAGTGCTTTGACTATAAGGGCACACATCGCAGAACAATTAATTACT
>NW_010371051.1:0-217 GCF_000414095.1 Morus notabilis | reverse complement strand
GTCCAGACCGCCGCGCCGTCCGGCAACAGCCGTCTTCAGTTAACGAATAAGGGCTTCCATGTCGAATCGTCCCACCGGGCTTTCAGAGAAAGCCAAGCCTCCTCGCGCCTTGCGATTGGCCGTCGCAGGCTCCGTGGTGCTCATGATTGCCGCAGGCGTCCTGTTCTATTACGCCTCGCAGACCGCCATGAAAAAACGCGCGGCTCAGAACAGCGCA
>NW_010371050.1:0-217 GCF_000414095.1 Morus notabilis | reverse complement strand
CCCATTTCCATGCTCGAATGTTTTGCCATCACTTTGCTGTAACCAAGAGCTCAAGGAGTGCAACGGAGCCACCACTTCGGGGAGAAGATGAAAAAGAAAAAATGATTTCATTTTGATGGAAGCTGGCCCGTCGCTTAAGAGAAGCCGAGAAACGTTTGTGAGAGAGTATGATTCTTCTTCTTCTCCGTTAACTTTTAGGGCTGAAAAGAAACCGGAG
>NW_010371049.1:0-217 GCF_000414095.1 Morus notabilis | reverse complement strand
GAGCTTTTTACTGTAGTAAAACTCGAATTCTAAACTTGAATCAGCGAAACGAACGAACTTGTATTTAGATAATATTTTAATAAAAAATCAATGTTGATGGAAAATTTTAATAGGGTATATGGGGGGGTTTTATTCGTCTTTTCGTTGTCAACGCGTCGAAAAAAAAACCATCTCAATCAGAATTAAAACGAAAAAGTTATAACATTTTTAAGAATAG
>NW_010371048.1:0-217 GCF_000414095.1 Morus notabilis | reverse complement strand
CGCGCCCCCGCCCAGCACTCGGCCATCCCGCGCGCACACACCCAGGCGCGCGACTAGCGCACCAGACGCGGTCAATGGGCCCCCAAACGGGCCCGAGGTTTTCTAAAACCCCCGTAATGCGTACTGACGAACCCAGAAGAGTTCCGGACCCTGAAGAAGGTGAAATTGGACCCGAAGACGAAGAACGAAGCCAAAGAATGAAGAGTTCAAGAATCGA
>NW_010371047.1:0-217 GCF_000414095.1 Morus notabilis | reverse complement strand
CACTTAACCGTCCCTAACTGTTGGTTCCTCCGCCGCCTGAGCTAAACGAAGAAGATGAGGACGACGACGACGATGCTGCTAATTTAAGGGATTAAAATATATGTTTTTGTTTTTTATTATTAACACTTTTTTAATATTTCTTGATTAATTTACTTTTTAAGACTGATATTATTATTGTGTTGACTATTTTATATCAATCTTTTATTAATAAATATCA
>NW_010371046.1:0-217 GCF_000414095.1 Morus notabilis | reverse complement strand
ATTTGAAATAAGATTCTTTGGCCTTTTTAGTTTGTGTTGTTGTCTTTACCAAATCTGTGTTGTGAATAATATTTTGATAAAGATATTATTTGAACAATTAAAGAAATAGTGTTGTGTTAATATGATTTTTTAAAAAAAATAATTTAACACTTTTGACGACAGTTTTTCCAAAAACCGTTGTTAAAAGTAGCACATTAGACTACGGTTTTTGTAAAAA
>NW_010371045.1:0-217 GCF_000414095.1 Morus notabilis | reverse complement strand
TATATATATATATATTTTTTTTTTAAAAAAATCGGATTTAAATAGGCCTAACCTGCAATGTGCGGGTTGGGCCGCGGGGCGGGCAACATTTCACCCGAGTTGCCCCGACCCGCTCGAGTTTGTAAGTGTAACCCTAAGTTTTACTTTTTCTTTTTTAACTTTATTTTTATCTCCTTGTTGTTTATTTTGTTGTCCTAAACTTGATTCTGATGATTTT
>NW_010371044.1:0-217 GCF_000414095.1 Morus notabilis | reverse complement strand
GCTGATTTTCAGCCCACATTAGGGCTGATAATCAGCCCCCATTGGGGAGGATGGGGCTGATAATCAGCCCCCATTGGGGAGGATGGGGGCTGATTGTCAGCCCCCATGGGGGCTGATTGGGGCTGATTTTCAGCCCCCATTAGGGGCCTCCCTGGCCAGCCCCAAAGAGAGGCCCCCAGGGGTTGATTCAGCCCCAATGGGGGCTGATTTTCAGCCC
>NW_010371043.1:0-217 GCF_000414095.1 Morus notabilis | reverse complement strand
ACCATCAAAAAGTGTGACATGCTATGTTATTTTTATTATTACTCCAATGTTAATGCTATTTAAAATATTAAATTTATTTATTTTTCATAATTATTAAGCTTTGAAAGTTATAAAAGTAAATTTTATGTTTAAAATAATTAAAAATTGTAAAAATTGTAATGATTACATAAAAAAATAAACATTTTAAAAATAATTAGAAAAACGATTTCGGACGTTT
>NW_010371042.1:0-216 GCF_000414095.1 Morus notabilis | reverse complement strand
TGATTAATAGCGTTTTTAGTCTGCTACTGATGTTGATATTTCTTGGAATGGAGGCAGGGTGGGGGAGTATTCCTCTTGTCCCCACCCCGTTATGATTCGGGGACTAAATTTTGTCACCATCCCCATCCTTGAGAATTGTCTCTCAGCCTCGCCCCATGGCAGGACCCTGTCCCGTGGGGAATATTGTCATTCCTATATATATACCACATAAATATA
>NW_010371041.1:0-217 GCF_000414095.1 Morus notabilis | reverse complement strand
TTAGTAGTTAACATAACCGTGTACGGAATTAGAATGGACGCATTCAGCGCTGGCTCCATTTCCAATCCTGAATGAGATACAATATATGCGTCAAAACTTGAAAAATCTATTGTGGACACGAAATGAGAAATTTGCATAAGGATATTTCCACTTTATACCGCTGCATATATATATATATATATATATATATATATATTACAAAAAAGAGAGAAAAAAA
>NW_010371040.1:0-217 GCF_000414095.1 Morus notabilis | reverse complement strand
CTTATCCTATGGCTTACCTGGGGCTGACCCGGTGTTGTCCCAGGGATGACCCGGCGCTGTATTGGGGTTGCCCCGGGAATGACCCGGCGCTGTCATGGGCCTGCCCCGGCGCTGTCCCAGCTTTGTCCCGAGGATGTCCCGAGGCTACCCCAGTGTTGTCCCGGGGCTGCCCCAGGGCTGTCTCGTGGCTGACCCGGGGCTGCCCCGGGGCTGTCCC
>NW_010371039.1:0-217 GCF_000414095.1 Morus notabilis | reverse complement strand
ACAAAAATGGCGGATGGTTCGTCATCGCAATCGTCCTTCAAGAGTACTCGGGAATGCTTCAAGGATTTCTTGGCCGACAGGTATTCGTTCCTCGACAACTATTCCAGGTTCCTCAACCGCAACGAACCCCTTCCTTCCTGGTCCTCCTCCGATGTCGAAGAGTTCATTGCTTCTGATCCCGTCCATGGCCCCACTGTGAGGATTTTTTTTTTTTTTT
>NW_010371038.1:0-217 GCF_000414095.1 Morus notabilis | reverse complement strand
TGGAACTGGAAGAGGGATTGGCTGATTGAGAAGTATTGACGGATGGCTGATTGAGAAGCCTATGGAGTTGTTCAATCTGTTCCTTGCTGAATGGAATAGACGCGCCGGAGGTGCCTGATTTGTCTTGGTCGGATTGAGTTTGGTATGCTCGTCCATCAGTTTTCTTCTGAGGCTGCCAATTTGCTGGTTTTCCATGAATCTCCCAACACTTGTCCCG
>NW_010371037.1:0-217 GCF_000414095.1 Morus notabilis | reverse complement strand
CCGTAAATAATAAAAACTGAAAACACACTATTAATAACACTGTAGTATTAACAGTAAAATCCGTCATCTCCTTTAATATATGTAAAATATAATAGATATAGTTAATAAAGTTTATGAAACAAACATACATACATATATGTATAGCAAAAAAAGCAATAAAAGCGGATGTAATGTCTGAAAAGAATGTAGTAAGGGAGAGGGAAAAAAGGGGAAAAAA
>NW_010371036.1:0-217 GCF_000414095.1 Morus notabilis | reverse complement strand
TATTTTTACGTACCAAACTTCTAAGGGAAAGCTTGTTGTCACTTAAATCAGCATCCACAAATCCGGCAAAGGATGGCTTGTACAAGTTAGGTGCCAAAGAAGAACTGTTCAACAAAGATGGTAGAAAAAAAAAAAATATATATATATATATATTAGGCAAAGTTAACTTTTTTTTTTTTTTTTGGGTAACAAATTAAGTAAAGAGAATATAATTCTT
>NW_010371035.1:0-217 GCF_000414095.1 Morus notabilis | reverse complement strand
TCTCTCTCTCTCTCTCTCTCACTAAATCTTCAAGCTGTTAATGTTCTTGTTTAGTTGCTTTTTATGATTATTAATCTTTTTTGCTTTCCCAGTTTGGCTGTTCTTGTGTTAGTACATAATATAATAATAAATAAATAAAAGCCCAAATGAGATATAGCGAGCGCGAAACCCATCAAATCGATCAGATCACATGAAGCACAGTGGCTGTTCTAGTTCC
>NW_010371034.1:0-217 GCF_000414095.1 Morus notabilis | reverse complement strand
AATTTACTTTTGACTAATTATATGTTATCATCTTAATCATGAGATGAATAATAAACATGTATACTTGACTTATGCCTTTTGATGTAGCAAAGGGAGACATCCTGACATTGTATAAAGATACGCTTATCGGTATTTATTATTCATAGATTGGGAATCCATAGCTCTTACTAAAAGAGTTAATGATATCCTCTCATGGCATTATCCATGGATTGGAAAA
>NW_010371033.1:0-216 GCF_000414095.1 Morus notabilis | reverse complement strand
CTCTTGGGGGGATACTTCTCATCTATGTTAAGCATGTGGCTCATTATGTTCGGGCTTATCCCCTCCATGTCATCGTGAGTCCAAGCAAACATATCGAGGTTGCTTTTGAGGAATCTTACCAGTCCTTTCCAGCTCCGTTCTTCAAGTTCTAAGCTTATCTTCAGTTTTCTTGTCGGCTCCTTCTCATCTATGGGGACCTCGATCAATTCCTCGACC
>NW_010371032.1:0-216 GCF_000414095.1 Morus notabilis | reverse complement strand
CACAATCGTATTCCATCCACCACTTTGGCTTCCGGCACGCTCCAGCCGCGCTGATAATGTTGACTCAACCGAAAACTTTGAGGCACATCATGATCAACTGGAACGCTGCAGATGAAGCAGACGAAGAACCTGATTTCCTGACCGAAACTGATGCCGCAGGCAATGCGCCTGAAGCTGCGGCCTGCCCTATGAACCCTGAGGGGCTCGAAGGGGGGG
>NW_010371031.1:0-216 GCF_000414095.1 Morus notabilis | reverse complement strand
GTTTTCCAAGAAATGAGAGAACGCCCAATAAAAACGCAATAGCCTGTGGACGACTTTCGTGTGTCTCGACAACGAGCCCAATCAGCATCACAAAAAGCATTCAGCTGCAATGAACTTGTGGATGGGAAAAAGATACCTTGTCCAAGTGTGTTCTTGATGTAGCGTATGACTCATTGTGCCGCTTCTAGGTGTGGAACTCGAGGCTTATCCATAAAT
>NW_010371030.1:0-216 GCF_000414095.1 Morus notabilis | reverse complement strand
GCTTTTTGGCTTTTTGAACTTTTGGGTTTCAATATAGCTTTAAGTTCATGACTTTTCAATTTTCATGTTTCTTTCTATTTGTCCCCTGAGTTTCTTCTGTAATCAAATAAAGCTGTTCAATTTTTTTTCTTTTTTGGGATATTATTAAGAAAGGATCCATTGAACAGTCTTTGCTTACGTGCACAACATTAATTTATTCATTTGAAAAAAAAAAAA
>NW_010371029.1:0-216 GCF_000414095.1 Morus notabilis | reverse complement strand
GATTTGAGAGTCGGTAGAGCTGTTCATGGCCAGATTGTAAAGTCTAGTGAAGAACCGGATCAGGTGGTAAGTAACGCTCTTTTGCGGTTGTATGCGGAGTGTGGGTGTACTGGGGGTGCATTGAAGGTGTTTGAAACAATGCGCAAAAGAAATATCGTGTCTTGGAACTCGTTGATTGCGAGTTTTTCCGGTCGAGATCAGGTTTTTGATGCGCTG
>NW_010371028.1:0-216 GCF_000414095.1 Morus notabilis | reverse complement strand
GCGTCACGGCAAAAGCTGAAGAACTGCTGATGATCGCCACTGACAGGGCGAGTGTCTTGAACGTGAGCAGGCGCATATCACTTCCTTAATGAATACAGAATCAACCGCAAACATTAATGACCAACACACGCACAAACGCAAATAACGGCGTGACAGGCACAGCTTTCATCGCAACAAACCGAGAGCTTCAAGAGCAACCGGGGTGACTGATCAGAA
>NW_010371027.1:0-216 GCF_000414095.1 Morus notabilis | reverse complement strand
TTTGAGATTGATTTTATATTTTTAAATGCTTAATTACTTTCTTAATTTTATTTAACTTCTAAACAAGCATCCACGTCACTAACCCCTGTTTCGGAGTGTGACAAGACTTGGTATTAGAGCCTTAGGTTTAAAAACTACCGGATTGTGCATACATGTATGACATCAAGAATCCACTAAACAATCTAATTTCTTTTCAATTAAAGGAGATATCACCCG
>NW_010371026.1:0-216 GCF_000414095.1 Morus notabilis | reverse complement strand
CGTGAAGAAGTGGGCGCTGCTTCGGTGGATTACCTGATGTACTCCGGTTATGCCTGCCTGGCGTACTTCTGGGCCGACATGGCCCGGGTTGCCGCAGAGAAACTGGCATCCGGCACCAGCGAAGAGGCGTTCTACACAGCCAAGCTGCAGACGGCGCGCTTCTACTTCCAGCGCATCCTGCCGCGTACCCGCACGCACGTTGCGGCCATGTTGTCG
>NW_010371025.1:0-216 GCF_000414095.1 Morus notabilis | reverse complement strand
AATAAAATTTGAATTTGTGTTTAGTAGGTGTGAAAAGCAGAGAGAGTGGGTACCTTTTTATTGTTCAGAAATAGTTTGAACGGTTGAACTTGAGAGGGGAGTTAAACTTTAAGTTGGATTGTTTAACTCAGTTCAAATGGGAAATATAATTCAAACTACACGCTTATTAAACACCAGTTCAAACTGTGCTCACTGTTCAAACTGAGTTGAACTAAA
>NW_010371024.1:0-216 GCF_000414095.1 Morus notabilis | reverse complement strand
TAGTGAATAATTTGCTTATGGCACACTTATCCGTTACTAATCCAGCAAGAGGCATATATATACACGTTTCCAATTTTACATAAGATACGATCAAAGTTTCAATTTCTTCAGCAGAATTTTTTGTCAATATTAATACGTACATAAACGCACATAATATTTGATAAGACGCAGAAATTCAGTTTCCCCAAATCTTGGCTTACTATTTCTTTTTTTTTT
>NW_010371023.1:0-216 GCF_000414095.1 Morus notabilis | reverse complement strand
TTGGTTCCATTAAAAAAATTATGATATCTCACGATGTTTTCAATGTATCAGATCAAAATTCTCAGCCCATACCGAATGTGAAACTCGTTAGTACCCCTTCTTTTTGTGGGTTTGAGTAAAAAATTTGCACTAAAATCTAAATTTTTTTATGAGAAAAAATATTACAACAACACAGCAGACATAACATATGCCTCTCATTGCATGACTAGATTGACT
>NW_010371022.1:0-216 GCF_000414095.1 Morus notabilis | reverse complement strand
AGCAATCCATAAACAATTAATTGGGATCTTTTTTTAGAGAAAAAAAAATGCATTGCCACATAAGGTGGCACGTCAATTCACAACTAAATCCTACACTACAACAAAAATGGCTTTTAATATCGTTTATTTATAGCGTTTTTGTAAAAACGCTATTAAAACTTATTTTGCTTATATTTAATAGCGTTTTAAAAAAGTTATTTTGATTGAGCGGGTATT
>NW_010371021.1:0-216 GCF_000414095.1 Morus notabilis | reverse complement strand
CAAATGATACCAAGGATTTTGCAATAACTTTATACTCTAACTTATCCTTTCCATAAGTAAGAGTGGTGATGAGATGATAATACAATGAAGGGAGCGTCGCCATGATGAGTACAACTTTCTCTTCATCGTTGAACGTCACATCAAATTTTCATAACTGTGAGATCATGCTGTTGAAGTTGCTCAAATGTTGCAGCTGTTGGGAATAGTGTCCTAAAA
>NW_010371020.1:0-216 GCF_000414095.1 Morus notabilis | reverse complement strand
TTTAGATAGTATTTTAATAAAAACTCAATGATGATGAAAAATTTTAATACGGTATATATGTGGGATTTTATTTGTCTCTTCGTTGTGAGGGCATAAAAGAAGAATCGTCTCAATTTGAATTAAAACGAAAAAGTTATAACATCTTTAAGAAAAGAAAAAATATTGTTTATTACCTTAAGTTTGAGTTTAGGAACTTGAGTTGCAAGGAAAACTTGA
>NW_010371019.1:0-216 GCF_000414095.1 Morus notabilis | reverse complement strand
TTTTTTTTTTTTTTTTTTTTTAAGCAACGGATATAACATAGAATCCTCACGAGCATTTTCAAATAGAACGGATATCATGTAATTATCCTTTAGAATAATAATGCAATATAGTTGGCAAAAATTTTCAGAAAAAGTAAATAAAAATAAAAAATAAAGAAATGAAAAAGGGGAAATTGTTTCAAGTTAATTCAATAGGTTTATTCGTTATAATTTTTA
>NW_010371018.1:0-216 GCF_000414095.1 Morus notabilis | reverse complement strand
TTATTAATATATTAATTTTTATTTGTTAAATAATTATCAATTATTAATTCTTAATATATTAATTTAAGATTATTAATATTAATAAATTATGCATACACTAATTATTTTTCTTAGTACACTAATTAATTACTTATAATTTAATAAATATGAATACATTACTAGCATAGTAATTACTTATAATTAATTACTAATTATTATTTTTTAATTATTTAGCAT
>NW_010371017.1:0-216 GCF_000414095.1 Morus notabilis | reverse complement strand
TGTTCGATAGCTTGATGTTAATAATGCCTTTCTTAATGCGTATCTTACTGAAGAGGTATACATGGTACAACCATTTGGCACGCGGGATCCTCAGTTTTCCAACTATGTCTGTCGTCTGAAGAAGGCTCTTTATGGCTTGAAGTAAGCTCCGCGTGCATGGTACCAGAAGTTGAAGATGTTTCTTCATTCTCTTGGCTTTATCACCTCTCGTGCTGA
>NW_010371016.1:0-216 GCF_000414095.1 Morus notabilis | reverse complement strand
TGGACTTGAACAGCGAGATCCCCTCGACTTTTTAACATTGGAATCCCTTTAACTAAGTTTTTCTCTAAAAAAACACTCAAATCATCTCTTTTGAATACAAATGCTCACCTATCTCACAAGCCAGTAAAACAAATCAAAAGGTATTCATAGACTCGAGAGACTCTTTGAATAAGTAAGCAGAATGTTAACAGCTTGACGACCTCTTCAATTAATTCG
>NW_010371015.1:0-216 GCF_000414095.1 Morus notabilis | reverse complement strand
GAAAGAGAGAAAGAGAGAGTAAACAAACTATCATCTACTAAAAAAATTAGGAGACGTTTGGTTCATGGATTATAATCATGAGATTAGAAATATTTTTTATTTACGTGTATTTTTTATGAGAGAAAATACTATAGCGAACCATGAATCATGATTCAAATAATAGTTTGAATCTTTCAACCAAACGTCCCCTTAGTAATTATCGGTATCAATTACTAA
>NW_010371014.1:0-216 GCF_000414095.1 Morus notabilis | reverse complement strand
TGATACGCACCTTTGGTTGTGGTCACGGCAACAACACTCTTTGATATGTTCTCCAAGACCCTAATAGAATGATAGACAAAAAAAAAGTAAAGAAAAGCATTAATTAAGTTAATGAATTCAGGATATAAGTTTTTCTTACTAGTAATTTTATCTTGTTAGATAATTAGTAATAATTACCCTCCGCTGCTATAAGGGTCTCGCAGGCCGTTGGAGAAA
>NW_010371013.1:0-216 GCF_000414095.1 Morus notabilis | reverse complement strand
CAATTGAGTCAATTTATGAATCAGAATCCAAGTAGGTGAACAAAGCATAAAGAGGATTGTCAATGTCTTACCACTTTTAATTATTGAATTTTCTCCATTGTAAATTGTTCAAAAAAAATCATTAAACACTCCTTTCTCTTCTCTGTTCAATTGTTTACTTTCCTAATGCTTTTTATTTGCTAATCGTTTCTTATTCAATTTATCGCCTCCTCGTGG
>NW_010371012.1:0-216 GCF_000414095.1 Morus notabilis | reverse complement strand
ATCCGCAACATGTTTACTTTACAAAGTTTGACTTATTTTCCTTTCTATTGTTATATAAATAGAGTCCGTTTAGTTCGCTAATTTAAGTTTTTAATTTGAATTAAGATGTGATTTTATACGTGAGTTTTTTACTATAATAAAAAGTTAAATGTGATTATTTTTTAGAATTTTTTACTGTAATAAAACTCGAATAAGTAAATTGAACGGAACTATATA
>NW_010371011.1:0-216 GCF_000414095.1 Morus notabilis | reverse complement strand
TTTAATTAGATATTATATTAATTAAAAGAGTATTAATAAAGAATAAGTGGTAAAAATCTAAATTTTTATCTTTTATTCTTAATTAGTATCTTTTTAATTAGATATTATATTAATTAAAAAAGTATTAATAAAAAATAAGTGGTAAAAATCTAAATTTATATACTTCTAAAGATAAGCTCAGTATTTTTTCTTGAAAAATGTGATTTTGTTGGGGAC
>NW_010371010.1:0-216 GCF_000414095.1 Morus notabilis | reverse complement strand
CTCCTTCAACTCGAGTTCAGAAACTCAAACTCAAATTAATGAACAGTATGTTTTCTATTCTTCAAAATGTTATAACTTTTTCGTTTTAATCCTCATTGAGATGATTTTTTTCTATGCTTTGACAATGAAAAGATGAATAAAATCTTATCCATATACCCTATTAAAATTTTTCCATCACCATTGAGTTTTTATTAAAATACTATCTAAATATAAATT
>NW_010371009.1:0-216 GCF_000414095.1 Morus notabilis | reverse complement strand
ATGATTAAAGAAAAGTGCAATACTATTCAACACGGGGTAATGCAAGCACTACTTATTAATGAGATGTAAGATCGTTAATTTAAATTTTTAATTTAAGTTAATATGTAATTTTACGTGAGAATTTTTTATTGTAGTAAAAAAGTTAGATATGATTATTTTTAAAAAAATTTTACTATAATAAAATTTAAATTATAAATTCAAATCAATTAAATAAAC
>NW_010371008.1:0-216 GCF_000414095.1 Morus notabilis | reverse complement strand
TATTATATCATTATCATATTATATAATAATATAATAATATAATTATTATATTATTTGTTACACTATTACAACTATATTATATTATAATAAATTATGTTATATTAAATAAATATATTATAATTAATACATTATGTAATCATAACGTGTATCATACACTATAATATATAATAATATTATAATAATATTTAATTATTATATTATTAATATAATATAACA
>NW_010371007.1:0-216 GCF_000414095.1 Morus notabilis | reverse complement strand
ATACCCTTAAATTTTTTGCTTGGATATTGATGGAGAAAAGAGTAATCTAATAACTTTGCTCACTTTAATGAGTTGTCTCCATTTTTTATCCCATTTTCTGCCCACTTTTGGAAAGAAAAAAAATGGTAGGGCCCACATATATTATTTTCCGCTCTATTTTCTCTTCTTTTTTCTTTTCTCTCATACCAAACAACTTATATTTTCATTTTTCCTTCC
>NW_010371006.1:0-216 GCF_000414095.1 Morus notabilis | reverse complement strand
GAACCCCACTTGGACACGTGGTGAGCTATGGTTGGAGGGCTTCTGTACATGGGACCCACGCGGAGAGGAACAAAAATCCAGGTGACGCGCGCGTGGAAGAAACTCGCGCAGGGGAGCGTGCGGTGCACGCCAATCGCGCGTTCGCGAGGGGACAGTTGGGTCCCACAGTCCTGCGGTGCGGCAGTGGTCGACACATGGCGCTGGGTTGGCTCGCGG
>NW_010371005.1:0-216 GCF_000414095.1 Morus notabilis | reverse complement strand
CCGTTCACCATTTCCCTCTGTTGTAGAGATGTCAAAAGGGCCGTGCCGGACCGACACGACCCTTCTAACCCCAGGCCCGTGGCGGGCCTGGGCCCTTCAGGCCCAATACTAGCCCTCGACCCTAGTCCATAAGGGTCAGGGTTGGGCCCGGGGTCTTCACGGGCCAACCCTGGCCCTTTTAATTTTTTTTTCAATATTTAATTAAAAAAAAGAAAA
>NW_010371004.1:0-216 GCF_000414095.1 Morus notabilis | reverse complement strand
TGAACATTCTATTTACACAATTTTCAATTTCTACTACTACTACACATACACACACACATATATATCTTTAAAACAATATCACTTACTCGTGACTAGAAAATGTTACCGAGAAGCTAACGCCCTCGTACTCATCTCATGTAGCATATGAAATACTAACTAATAATGCATACAATACTTGTCAAGAGCACTTTGTGCTTATATATATATATATATATA
>NW_010371003.1:0-216 GCF_000414095.1 Morus notabilis | reverse complement strand
AAAAAATTTCTTCTTCTTCATCATCTGATCTCACTTTTTTTTTCTTTATGTAGAGAAAATAACATAGTTTGAGATAAAAGATATGTTGTACATTGTCTAGTGCTCTATGATTTTTGACGTTTTTACATGTCATTGTCTATGATTTTAACAGGTCATGGCATCTCACGGGCGTGGAGGTCATCACAACAACAACAGAGTAAGATCTCTCTCTCTCTC
>NW_010371002.1:0-216 GCF_000414095.1 Morus notabilis | reverse complement strand
TCTTTATTCTTTGGCTTCATTCTTTGTCTTCGGGTTGGATTTCACCTTCTTTGGGGTCCGAAACTTTTCCGGGTCCGTCGGCACGCATTACGAGAGTTTCGAAAACTCTCGGGTCCATTCGGGTTCAATTCCCGAATCCAGACTGCCAGCCGCGCACCTGGGTGCGCGCGCGCGAGGGGGATGGCCGCACGCTGTGCGCGCCTGCGCGATTTGTCC
>NW_010371001.1:0-216 GCF_000414095.1 Morus notabilis | reverse complement strand
ATTGAAATGGGGCCCATCAGCTATTTGATCGAAGCTCTCTTTGTGATCTTCAATTGCCACAGGAACGGCAAAACTTTTGGTGTCCTAATGGGGCCCATCAGCCGTTAGATCAAAGGTCCGTTCGCGCCCTACTACCGCCACGGGAACGGCAACGAGTGTTGGCATCATAACCGGGCTCATCAGCTGTTAGATCGAAGCTCTCTTAGCGGTCTACCA
>NW_010371000.1:0-216 GCF_000414095.1 Morus notabilis | reverse complement strand
CCGCAACAGCAACAGTGCGCTGTTCTCGACAATGAAAATGCCTGGGATCGCCAAATACAATAATGTCACCATGAAGCGTGGCATTTTTGTAAATGACAACAGCTTCTGGGCATGGATGGACGAGATCAAAATGAACACGATTGCCCGGCGCACGGTGCTGATCAAGTTGCTCGATGAAGCTGGCAAAGTCACCATGCAGTGGCAACTTAATAATGC
>NW_010370999.1:0-216 GCF_000414095.1 Morus notabilis | reverse complement strand
TAAACTCGAATTAAAAACTCGAATTAGCGAACCGAACGGGCTCACGTGATAATTTACTAGAACTACATGTTGAATAAAAATGATCAATTCAAAATTATTGCCTCGTTCATTTCATTAATTTGAATTTAAAATTTGAATTTTATTATAGTAAAAAACTTTAAGAAACAATCACATTTAATTTTTTTTATTACAGTAAAAGACTTTCACATAAAATTA
>NW_010370998.1:0-216 GCF_000414095.1 Morus notabilis | reverse complement strand
TGGCCCATCTAAACCCATGATGGGCCAATATAGGCCAGCCCATTCAAGGCCCACGGCACGGCCCATCCTAGCCCACGGCACGGTCCGGCCTGGCCCATGTAAAGTTGGCACGTGGACTGGGCCGGGCTGAGGTAATTCGTATATGGGCCGACCCGGCCCGGCCCACAGCCCACGTGGGCCTAAGAAGAACGGGCCGGGCCGGCCCGTTCTTGCATC
>NW_010370997.1:0-216 GCF_000414095.1 Morus notabilis | reverse complement strand
AAGTGGGTCGTGGTTTGGAAGGCTAAGAAACGTAAACAAATCTTTATTGTTTCGTCTGATTAGACTTGTGATCCACTTATGAGATACGGAGAATTAAAGTAATATGGATTGAGAAGAAAATAAAACCAAAATATCTAATTTCCTTAGCCCAATTCTTAGAAAAATCTAGGGAGAAAGAGAGAAATAGACCAAGACTTGAGATGAATTAAAATTAAT
>NW_010370996.1:0-216 GCF_000414095.1 Morus notabilis | reverse complement strand
TATCGTCGTTGTAATCAGGCGTACCGCGCAGCTTCCAGGCTTCCACAACACGATGGACCTCTTCATCGGAAACGAACGCGCCATGTACACGAATGGGCAAACTCGTGCCCGGCGGCATGTAGAGCATGTCACCGTGACCGAGCAATTGCTCGGCGCCGCCCTGGTCAATGATGGTTCGCGAGTCGATCTTGCTCGACACCTGGAAAGCCATCCGCG
>NW_010370995.1:0-216 GCF_000414095.1 Morus notabilis | reverse complement strand
GGAACGACTTCGGTCCTCATCATGATCGAACTAGGATAACCTGAAAAGAGAAGTCATTAGATTTACTTTATATCTGTCTGTGCAAAATATGAGATTATGATCATGAGCAAGATAACAATTATATTAGCATTAATTAATTAGGTGCATTAAGGAATAAAAGAATAAATGTTATGGAAGAACTAGCTTATACCTTGTTTTGCTATGAGAAATTATATG
>NW_010370994.1:0-216 GCF_000414095.1 Morus notabilis | reverse complement strand
TTCTAAATCTTGTTTATCATATGAATGGACCCCATTTGTTGCATGGCATTGTGTGACTTCTTAATTTACCCCATTAAAGTAGTGCTAAGCATTGTTACTAATATATTATCTAAGAGAAGTATTGTTACTAATCCTGTTTAGGGTTGTTTTTATGGATTTGCCTAAACTTTATCTTTTATCTTTATTCTCTCCTTTGTACGGATATGGTCGTTATGT
>NW_010370993.1:0-216 GCF_000414095.1 Morus notabilis | reverse complement strand
AATACATTGGTCGGGCAAGGATCCCGAAATGGGTTATAGAGTAACGTTTTATGGATGCATCTTGATAGGAGAAAAAAAAAATACATTCTTACTGCTACACCAATCTATTTCAAAATTAAAGTTCGAAATATCAATTGGGGCCTAGTTTTCAACCACGTAAAAAATTTATTAACTAAAGATAAGCACATGTCTTATTACGTCTGCAGGGTCAACCCT
>NW_010370992.1:0-216 GCF_000414095.1 Morus notabilis | reverse complement strand
AATACATTGGTCGGGCAAGGATCCCGAAATGGGTTATAGAGTAACGTTTCATGGATGCATCTTGATAGAAGAAAAAAGAAATACATTCTTACTGCTACACCAATCTATTTCAAAATTAAAGTTCGAAATATCAATTGGGGCCTAGTTTTCAACCACGTAAAAAATTCATTAACTAAAGATAAGCACATGTCTTATTACGTCTGCAGGGTCAACCCT
>NW_010370991.1:0-216 GCF_000414095.1 Morus notabilis | reverse complement strand
TGGCGCCAATACTGGATAGGGAAGGAAGAGAAAATCATCCTTTATCTTGGCGACCCCAGGGCAGCCCCGGTGCAGCCCCGTGGCGACCCCAGGGCAGCCCCGGTACAGCCCTGGGGCGGCCACTGTACATCCCCGGGGGGGCCCCGGGGCAGACCCGGTACGGCCCACGTACACCCCCGGGACAGCCCTGGGGCAACCCCGGGGCGGCCCGGGGAC
>NW_010370990.1:0-216 GCF_000414095.1 Morus notabilis | reverse complement strand
GCTCTGCTATCATTTCATATTCTTCTTTTGCAAGAAGAACAAAGACATCTTCCTTTTTTGAAAGAACATGCTCAACTTGGAAACCTGTCAAGAATACTTGCCCATCGAAATTGGCAGTTTTCTTGTCTCCATTCGGCTTCATGGGGGCCAAAATAATCCGCAATCCATCTTTCATAAACGAATGAGTATTGTTGAACCCATCGTGTACCACCTTCT
>NW_010370989.1:0-216 GCF_000414095.1 Morus notabilis | reverse complement strand
AAAAATTTAAAATAATTTTCATGCTTTATGACGTGATATAATATAATTAATTAGATGCTTATATTTAGGACACTAAAAACTACACAAATGATTTGAATCTTATTATTACACATTCTTTACAATATAATTTACCGGTTTTATATTAATTTGTGTTTTTGTAATTGGTTGAAAGTGACTTACAATATCCTTCTACAGTTAGTAATTAATTGGCGTGCA
>NW_010370988.1:0-216 GCF_000414095.1 Morus notabilis | reverse complement strand
TTGATACGCCACAGCTTTATATCCTTTTCTGATATAACATACATATACATACATAATTATATGTTAGACCAGACACATCCAATAATATACATAACGGTTAAATCAACTATGTTTAAACATAAATAAAAAATGTTCTGACTAAAATGCAGAATAATCAAATGAACACAGCGACATAGTTATTTAACGTGGCCAAAACCCTTTCAAAAAAAAAAAAAA
>NW_010370987.1:0-216 GCF_000414095.1 Morus notabilis | reverse complement strand
TGAAAAAGAAAGGACATTATCATAATAATCAATTTAATGTAAAAAAAAAACGTTACTAAGTGATTAGATTACATTAAGTTTTCAGAATAGCTAGCATTGTTGACTTTGGCTCTTCATATACACAAAACTCCATTCTGTAGTAATTATCTGTTCATGGTCTCAAAATGTTAATATTGAATATATATAAGACGTAATTATTCTTGTGCAAGTGTTTCA
>NW_010370986.1:0-216 GCF_000414095.1 Morus notabilis | reverse complement strand
AGAAGTTAAGAATAAATGTTAACCATTAAAAAATTAAAAATAATATTTCCGATCAGGCACCCAGAACAGTCAAGCACTTTGAATGCTACACTAAAACAAATTAAGTATTATTATTATATGAACATATAAATAACATTTTACAACAACAAAAATTATGTTGCAAAAATTTGTTATAGGCATTCCGCAAGGTCAAGATGCACATACGGTAGTACGAGC
>NW_010370985.1:0-216 GCF_000414095.1 Morus notabilis | reverse complement strand
CCTCAGGCGGCGTTCTTGAGTTTCGGGTCCAGCGCATCGCGCAGACCGTCGCCCATCAGGTTGATTGCCAGCACGCTGAGCAAAATGGTCAAGCCCGGCAGACTTACCACCCACCACGCGCGTTCGATGTAATCGCGCGCCGAAGCGAGCATGGTGCCCCACTCAGGGGTTGGCGGTTGCACGCCCAAACCGAGGAAGCCCAGCGCTGCGGCGTCG
>NW_010370984.1:0-216 GCF_000414095.1 Morus notabilis | reverse complement strand
TTGAGGCGAAATGATTGCAATTCCTTATATATATGCCTAGTTTTTACTTTATATTGTTCTTGGGATTTTGACTAATTCTTTCCTGCCTTTCTCCCCCTTAAATAAGGACATTAGGACATGTTTAGTACACCTTAAAGCACTTCGTATTGTATTGTTTAATAATAATATCATGTTTGGTGACACTTATACATTGCATAATTTAATACGAGATTCAAA
>NW_010370983.1:0-216 GCF_000414095.1 Morus notabilis | reverse complement strand
GGTAGGCTCGCTTAATCTTGGTACCAGATCAC
Organism: Morus notabilis; assembly: GCF_000414095.1. Taxonomy (NCBI): domain Eukaryota; kingdom Viridiplantae; phylum Streptophyta; class Magnoliopsida; order Rosales; family Moraceae; genus Morus; species Morus notabilis. The sequence goes on along the minus strand of NW_010370983.1, from coordinate 184 downwards.
AGCAGAGCTTCGTTCTCGGCTGCCCCGCACTTTGTACCGGAAAGCATATGGCAACTTTAACGTTCTGTGACTTCGACGATGCCCTGGAAGCGATCAAGGGCGCGTCTTCCAATGACGCGATCGTCTGCATCGTTGAGCAGATCGATCAGCAGTTCAACGCAGGAACGCTTGAAGTGAGCCCAAC
>NW_010370982.1:0-216 GCF_000414095.1 Morus notabilis | reverse complement strand
TCAAAATAAATATAAATATAACCAAATATAATTTTATTTTTTTATTATATTCAAATTAATATCTTAAAAAATCACTAAATATAATTTTAAAATCGATTCTAAAATAATTTTTAAAAAAGCTTTATTTTTATTTTTATACTAAAAATAAAATTATTTTAAAAATATTTTGCCCAAAAGCTATTTCTTTTTTTTTTCGATCAAGCTAATAAGGAAAGA
>NW_010370981.1:0-216 GCF_000414095.1 Morus notabilis | reverse complement strand
TCATGCTGATGATGAGTTTTTCTGGGCTTTGTGTGGTTCATCTTCTTTCCATGCTTATGGATGGGTTTGGTCCTGCTGGTGTTCTTAATCGCCACAAACAGGTATGCATGAATATTCTAGTCACCTTTTTACATGTTTCTGAACTTCTAATTGGATAGAACATCTCAAACACTTTCTTTTGATTATCCATCAATACTCAAAATTTGCAGAGTGGTT
>NW_010370980.1:0-216 GCF_000414095.1 Morus notabilis | reverse complement strand
AAATCGAGTTTTTAAGAAAAAGTGAGGCGGACTTTACAAAATACAATCACTGTTAAAATCAACATCAAAAGTCAGCCTACAGCATCCACATAATTACACTTGTGCATACATAATTAAATACATAAAAGTAAATAACTGATATCAACCACGGTCTAATAAAGTTTAGAGCTTTATAATTCATAGTTAATACATGCCTTAATGAGTCTGATAAAGATG
>NW_010370979.1:0-216 GCF_000414095.1 Morus notabilis | reverse complement strand
AGCTGAGCCTGGCCTGGCAAATCCTTATCGGTCTGGTACTCGGGATTGCGCTGGGTGCGCTACTCAATCATTTCAGTGCTGAAAAGGCCTGGTGGATCAGTAATATCCTGCAACCCGCAGGTGACATCTTTATCCGCCTGATCAAGATGATCGTCATCCCGATTGTGGTGTCGTCGCTGATCGTAGGCATTGCCGGTGTCGGTGACGCCAAAAAGC
>NW_010370978.1:0-216 GCF_000414095.1 Morus notabilis | reverse complement strand
AAAAAAAATTAACATAAGATATGAAACTTTCACCAATGGCTTAATAAAAACATGAGAAGTACTTTGTTTTGGAATGATAATAGGTGTTATGTGGGCAAAAGTTAGTGTATTTGCTTAACAAATCTATTGAGTTTAGATCATGCGAGAGTTGAGGAATGAGGCTTGACATTGTCCAAATCGAGCATGACAGTAGCAAGCTGATACAAATCCTTAAAC
>NW_010370977.1:0-216 GCF_000414095.1 Morus notabilis | reverse complement strand
ACAGAATTTATAAAAATTAAAAATTAAAATTGAAAATATTTAAAATTTTGGGACTAAAATAATAAAAAAAAATGAAAATTAATTTTTATAAATAGATTTTAAATTTTAGATGTTTTTAATTTTACTCTGTAATTAATTTATAACAATTATATCAAATATTTAACGCTTAATAAATAGAATGATTGAAATTGTAAAAGAGAAGTTTTAGAGATTAAA
>NW_010370976.1:0-216 GCF_000414095.1 Morus notabilis | reverse complement strand
GCTTGTGTTCATCAGACGTTGCCATATCAACCTTCAAACCCAAAACGACGGGCTGATTGTCACACGTAGGGATCGGACAGAGGTGGCGTAATGGTGCCTGGAAATCCAAGGATAACGAGGACCTGAGGCTTTATGCTCGCGCCGCTACGCGCATCGCCTCATTTGATGAGTCCAGTGCTATTCCGTAAGCAGAAATGTTGGCCAAGTACAGCATGG
>NW_010370975.1:0-216 GCF_000414095.1 Morus notabilis | reverse complement strand
TTTATCCTATAGAAGAAAAGTTCAATCCTCTTAAACATCAACTTAGGAAGAAAGATGATAATTTGGTTCACGTCTAGACTCTTCTTTTGCCCCCACAATCTCCTTGTTTTTATCGTTTACTTTTGCGTGTGTTCTCTATCTCCCTCTTTTCTTTTCTTTTTTTTTTTTTTGTTTATTTTTCCTTCTGATCAACAATGTCAATCATGATATTAACGA
>NW_010370974.1:0-216 GCF_000414095.1 Morus notabilis | reverse complement strand
TAGTATATACATAATTTATTAATATTCCTTTTACTACTTAAATTATTAATTTTTAGTTACATAATTAAATAATAATTAATTAATTACTAATGTTTATTTAATAATCTATTATTTGATATACCACATGATCAATTTTTGGAATTATTCTCTTTATAATGATTAATTACTAATTATTATTGATTAATATATTACATATTGATAATTATAATTTAATAT
>NW_010370973.1:0-216 GCF_000414095.1 Morus notabilis | reverse complement strand
AGACTTTTAAAATGTATGACGTATGAAAATATACTGTCAAAAAAAAAAACTCTCTAAGCTTATTTCCTTGAATGCCCTTTTAGGGGCGAAATTCAAGAAAATCGAAAAATCTAGTGCTAGGCTGTGAAAGAATGGGCTTCACTTTACTAATTAGAGTTTATAATTTAAATTGAGATGTAATTTTATGTGAAAATTTTTTATTATAATAAAAAAATT
>NW_010370972.1:0-216 GCF_000414095.1 Morus notabilis | reverse complement strand
TGCTTTTGTGGGATGCGTAAAACTTACCTGAAACGATTCTCAGCCACATCATATGAAGTTCTGAGATGACGATCTTCCTGCTCATCCTGACTAACAGATGGGAGAGGGTCTGAACCAACAATTGATAAGTTTAGAACAGAAGGCAGCGGATCCAACGTGTCGTCCGTTTCTTTAGGGAATTCCAGAGTCATCTCCCAACGTTCTGCCTTTGTCGAT
>NW_010370971.1:0-216 GCF_000414095.1 Morus notabilis | reverse complement strand
ATTTGATATATTTTTGTTGGTTGAATAAAATGAGATTCTGTAAGAATAAAATTTAGCAGTATGGAACTAGCTTATAAATCACTAGATTATAAATTTAGCAGTATGTAAGAATAAAAATTGAAGCTAAATTATAAATCACTGAAGATTGGTTAATTTTCTCTCTAGTTACTCTCAGACTTCCATTATATTTGCATTAGCGTTATGTGAAATTATTTG
>NW_010370970.1:0-216 GCF_000414095.1 Morus notabilis | reverse complement strand
TAATATAATTATATCTTATAACATATAATATAATATATTATAATTATATGCGTATATTATAATATATCATATTTAATATTACAATCATATCTTATATTATGAATTATACATTGTAATTATATTTATCATTAATATAATATACAACATAATCGTCATATTGTAATTAGTAATAATTATTATAATTATATTTATCATTATAATATAATAAAATATAAT
>NW_010370969.1:0-216 GCF_000414095.1 Morus notabilis | reverse complement strand
ATACCCTTAAATTTTTTGCTTGGATATTGATGGAGAAAAGAGTAATCTAGTAACTTTGCTCACTTTAATGAGTTGTCTCCATTTTTTATCCCATTTTCTGCCCACTTTTGAAAAGAAAAAAAATGGTAGGGCCCACATATATTATTTTCCGCTCTATTTTCTCTTCCTTTTTCTTTTCTCTCATACCAAACAACTTATATTTTCATTTTTCCTTCC
>NW_010370968.1:0-216 GCF_000414095.1 Morus notabilis | reverse complement strand
AAAAAAAAGTTACGCAGCACCCAAGGTAGAATTACAAACTAAGGGAATCTGCATGTGGACCCGGTAACAGAGTCGCGCAGCCCAGCACAACCTGATGATGTTCCCTTCTTATGAGTCTTGATTTAAGGTTATGTTTATTTTATCAATTTAAATTTAAATTTTAAATTTTATTATAGTAAATTTTTTTTGAAATAAATATATTTAATTTTTTTATTA
>NW_010370967.1:0-216 GCF_000414095.1 Morus notabilis | reverse complement strand
TCTATAACTAAAAGTTGACCTATATACTTTTTTAAGCTTTTCATATTGGTATATTTTCTACTATTTCTGAAAATTTAATTGTGGGTCAATAAAGTGCCATAATTACTTATTATGGGCAAACACTTTTGTATTTGTCTAAGAAACACCACCTTTTCTCTGTATGGTTTCCTAAAAGAGAGATATAGAGAAATTAAACTATGGCATACTAAGTACTGT
>NW_010370966.1:0-216 GCF_000414095.1 Morus notabilis | reverse complement strand
GGGCGATGTTTTAGGAGAATTATTCAAGAGGTAGAGAAAAACACAGATAGTTGAGAGGTATGCGATTTTTTTCTTATAAGTTCTTCTTGATCATAATAAAAAACTACAGCGACTGAAAGAAGACGTAGTCTCAATTAACGCGAACCTCTATAAATTCTGCGTGTTGATTTTTAATTGATTTCTTTTACGTGATTTTTATTGCTCTCGGTAATTAGA
>NW_010370965.1:0-216 GCF_000414095.1 Morus notabilis | reverse complement strand
AAAGAGAAAGTCAATTACACTAAAGCCTGCCTCTTAAGTCACCTCCCTAAAAGGAAAGAATCTCTAATAAAAAATCAAAGGGGAAATTTGTTCTAAATTATTTTTCCAACAACCAAGGCCTATTTTTATAGCTCTTGCACGACCATAAAGAGGTGACACGCATACAAAGACACGCCATCTCCTTTCTCACATTTTCTTAGAAGCTTTTCAACAGTT
>NW_010370964.1:0-216 GCF_000414095.1 Morus notabilis | reverse complement strand
AAAGAGAAAGTCAATTACACTAAAGCCTGCCTCTTAAGTCACCTCCCTACAAGGAAAGAATCTCTAATAAAAAATAAAAGGGGAAATTTGTTCTAAATCATTTTTCCAACAACCAAGGCCTATTTTTATAGCTCTTGCACGACCATAAAGAGGTGACACGCATACAGAGACACGCCATCTCCTTTCTCACATTTTCTTAGAAGCTTTTCAACAGTT
>NW_010370963.1:0-216 GCF_000414095.1 Morus notabilis | reverse complement strand
GAAAACGGCCCACGAAAAGCCCATTTCATTTGGTCCAGTGGGCCCTTCGTAGGCCCAACGTTCGACACGTGACGGGCCTCCCATTTGGCCCGTCACGTGCCTCTCGTTTGGCACGTGATGGTCTAAACGGGAGGCCCGTCACGTGCCGCATGTTGGGCCCGCGAAGAGCCCAACGGAAAAAAACTGAATTTTCACCCAAAAATCCCCTATAAATAC
>NW_010370962.1:0-216 GCF_000414095.1 Morus notabilis | reverse complement strand
AAAGTATTTAACATTTAAAGGTTGAGAACTTTAATCTTACATTTGAATACTTTTTGGCATGATACACACTGAATATGGTTTTCTGTTTGTCACTTTTATTTATATTTTTTTTTAGTGAATGAAATTTTCCTTTTAAAAAAATGGTTGTCTTATTGTCAAAAAAATTGACCAATATTTTAAATTTGTCATGTTTTTATGTGCAAAGTTTGGGCCGCC
>NW_010370961.1:0-216 GCF_000414095.1 Morus notabilis | reverse complement strand
TTATTAATATAGTTACTAATGATAATATGTCCATTATTACTATTCTTCCGTTCTTTCTTTTTTCTTCCTCTTTTTCTTTTCCAATGATTTGTATAATTATTGTTTTAAATAAGTCACGCACGCACGAAGCGCACGCATAGTATTGTTTAAAATTTTGATCTAACTCGAATTCCTGATAAATTTTGTGACTCCGTAGGTCGAGATCCCATCTTTTTC
>NW_010370960.1:0-216 GCF_000414095.1 Morus notabilis | reverse complement strand
CGCTTACGGTGCAATGCCGAAAGCCGCTGGCACATCAGGGGGCAGTGACTCGCTGCTTAGTCCGCTGTGTGGTGCGCTGAATGTAGACCTTTTGCTCTGAATTGTCGCGTTTTCTACAAATTATTTTGTCGTGTGAGCACCAATGGTGCAAAACCCTCTGGCCTGAATCCGCGTTTTTCTGACCTGAATACTGCGCCATGGCCAGATTCGGCTTTG
>NW_010370959.1:0-216 GCF_000414095.1 Morus notabilis | reverse complement strand
AAAAAAAAAGACAAAGCAGCGGAGAAAAGTAGAAACTCCTGAAAGGAGCAAACATAGGACTCCACACGCGAAATGACCAATAACCACACGCCAAGGGCAAAGCAAACGACAACAAACCTAAAGACCAAATCGCCCCTGCGCCAGACGAAGGAGGGAGCAGTAAATCGAGGACAAAATCGTCATTTTACTGTAGAAGGAACAGTAAACTGGGTCTGC
>NW_010370958.1:0-216 GCF_000414095.1 Morus notabilis | reverse complement strand
TTTCTCCAATTTTTACCCATCAATGGGTATTATTGTTATAGCCACAAGATATTAATCCGACAGTTGTAATAAATTGATAATGATCAAAAAAATTCATGACAATTAATGAAATTAGATTCTTATAACGCCACGTAATCAAATTTTTATATTTGAAGGTGAACTCGTCCATATATATATATATATTTCCCATTTGGCTTTGCTTAGATGAATGCATTG
>NW_010370957.1:0-216 GCF_000414095.1 Morus notabilis | reverse complement strand
AAATGTCACATTTAACTTTTTTTGCTGCAGTGAAAAGCTCTTAAAAAATATCGCATCTCAACTTGAATTGAAAACTCGAATCTACGAAGTGAACGAGGCCTAAATCATGATGCAATGTTTTAAATCATGAATCATCCGTGATTCTAAAACCATTCTCTTTGATTTTGGGTGGTTCAAACTTCTGATTCTAATTTTGATTTTAAAACCATAATTTAG
>NW_010370956.1:0-216 GCF_000414095.1 Morus notabilis | reverse complement strand
TTACGAAGCAACCAACGAGCTCAGAAATTCTTCGCTGCGTGAAAATCAAGCAAAGGGATTGCGGGCGGATATTCGGCGAAATTTTTACCAAAAGGTGATCATCAACCCGCGTATCAATCTGGTGTTACCTGCGATGAGCAATATCCCGCTCAGGATGGAACGCGGCATGGCAAGCTCGGGCCAAGGCATCGCCATCACTTTCTTGTGGATACTGCG
>NW_010370955.1:0-216 GCF_000414095.1 Morus notabilis | reverse complement strand
TTTTTTTTTTTTGTAATTGTGTTGACACTCTTTATATAATATTTGGAATTTTCCTGTTATAATATTTTTGAAGATGGTAGATTTCATAATTACTTTATTGTCGTCGTCTTAGAAAATTTTGTAAAATTATCTAATTTTTTCCTCGCCTCTCCTCTTTGGAGGGGTCAGCGTTAGCTTTTGCCCCTTGGGGTCGTCGTCTTAGAAAATTTCATAAAA
>NW_010370954.1:0-216 GCF_000414095.1 Morus notabilis | reverse complement strand
TGAGGTCTGATTCTTGAACCCATCTGTCCCTTCCCACGTGGGTGTCCAACTCCCTTTGAGCAGCCTTCATCACACTTGGGTTGTTCAATAGTAAAGAGATTGCCCATATGAGTGTAACAGCTGTGCTTTCTGTTCCGGTTAGGATTAAAATCTGTCAAAAGAAAAGGATGATTAAGCAAGTTATAAAATAATTGCCCATATTAATATTAGATTGAG
>NW_010370953.1:0-216 GCF_000414095.1 Morus notabilis | reverse complement strand
AGTAATTGTGCATGACGGGTACGTGATATGTCACTATACTCATGAAACAATAAATTTGTGCCTCTTATAAGAACTTCAAAAACCATGTCCGATCACATGCACCTTTATGATATTCGATAACTTTAGCATATTCTATTGTGATTCGAAGTGCAAGTTTCATGAGAATTATTTAACAATATCATGACAGAGGGTCAATTCTTTGTCCAAAAACGAATG
>NW_010370952.1:0-216 GCF_000414095.1 Morus notabilis | reverse complement strand
TTATAGAAAGTAAGACCCCGTTCATTTTACTGATTCGAGTTTAGAATTCAAGTTTTACTACAGTAAAAAGCTCTAAGAAACAATCACATCTAATTTTTTTTATTATAATAAAAAATTCTTATACAATAATACATCTGAACTTAAATTAAAAATTTAAATTAGCGAACTGAACGCCCTAAATCGTGGGATATATAAGTCAATATCTAGATTCTATTA
>NW_010370951.1:0-216 GCF_000414095.1 Morus notabilis | reverse complement strand
GTAGCGAAGAACAGTGCCGGTGAGAACATGGGGATGCAGTCCAACCACTTTGATATCATCTTGGATTATGATGGCAGAAGCTATAGCGCGTTTTTGGCTGCTATGGGGTTGCAATTTGTCAATCTTGTATTTGAATGACATGCGAAAGTAGTAGTGGGGGCATTTTTGCAAGGGTGTGTTATAATTGGGAATTGGAACCCTCGCTTGGGGTTTTTA
>NW_010370950.1:0-216 GCF_000414095.1 Morus notabilis | reverse complement strand
TGTCTTGGCTACACTTGTAGCCCTAGTCTAGAAATTTAGAACATAATTGCAAAAGAAAACGTAATAACAATAATAATTAACATAAGAAATTCAAGAAAGAATAAAACTGTTTGGCGAATTCGAAGTTGAACTTCATTTGTTGAACGATGTTGGAAAATCGAAACTGTTTTGGAAACAATCCTTGTAAAGTGGTAAATTAGCTAATTAGTTGTCAAT
>NW_010370949.1:0-216 GCF_000414095.1 Morus notabilis | reverse complement strand
TGCTTTTAGTTTTCTAATCCTTCTTTAAATAAAGAGATGTTACGATGATCTGAAGAGAAATGTTAGTATTATTCTTTATGTCACTATCTTTACTATTTTTTATATTTATTGTTTAACACATGAATTTTACTATCTCATTTTCTGTTTAAATAATAATATATTATGTCAGTAGAATTCACGAGTTAAATAGTGAATACAAACAAAGAGAATAACAGA
>NW_010370948.1:0-216 GCF_000414095.1 Morus notabilis | reverse complement strand
AGCGTTCCTTATCAGTCAGTCGATGTCAGACCATCGATACGGATTTATGTTCGAGACGGGGCCGGATTTGCACCCCTCACGCTGTAAATATTTGATGCGGGCCAAGGCGCTGCGCTGGCGTGGCGTGAACTGCAGAATAAAATTTGAAGTTTTTCACGGGCCGAAAGACTATCGACCACACTGAATGAACGTCTAAAAAAGGTGATGACATGCCCG
>NW_010370947.1:0-216 GCF_000414095.1 Morus notabilis | reverse complement strand
CTCCAGTACTGCGCTGGGCAGTGCGCAATGCTTCGGTGCATCGCGCACGTCGACGAATGGGCCTGTGAACGTGCAGTTTCAAGGCAGAACCGGTCAGTTCCCGGTTGGGAGCTTCATCGAGTTCTGTGCCAACATGTATCGCCTTCATCACTGCGAATCGGGCCAACTGACACCTACCCGACGCACACTCCAATAATAGTGAGGACCCGTGCCATG
>NW_010370946.1:0-216 GCF_000414095.1 Morus notabilis | reverse complement strand
GCACAGGTATTTGACGTGCGGGCAGCTGTCGTTGCCGCAGGTGTAGTGTTTGACGCCCAGGATCGAGGTGCCGCAGGCGAGCATTTTGCTGATCGACTCCACTTCGATTTGGCGCAGACCGCCGGCTTCCAGCAAATCTGCCCAGCAGCCGTTGGCCGTGAAGAGGTTTTTGAGCGGTCGAGGTGTGTAAGCAGGCGGTGCAGAGGCCACGTCAGC
>NW_010370945.1:0-216 GCF_000414095.1 Morus notabilis | reverse complement strand
CCTAAGCATTTAACTGTTTTACAACATGCTTTTTCTACAAAAAAAGAAAATCTAATCTAACAATATATAAAGGAAGAACCAAGCTCTTTTCAATAGTACTATTCTCTAGGACTGCCACGTAACAACTCTTTATTCTCCCCCTTCTTTTTTCCATATTTTTCCCTTCTTTGCTTTTCTATCTTTATTATTCTTTAGGGAGTTTCTCTAATAGTCTCT
>NW_010370944.1:0-216 GCF_000414095.1 Morus notabilis | reverse complement strand
GCGGCCATTGGCCCACACCGACAGGATAGCCGTGGCGGGGTAAGAAACAACGGCGGCCATGGCTGTCGCATAAAAAAAAAAAAATTTGTTGCCGACTGCGAGCTTGCCACCGTCGGCGTCTAGATTCCCAGGCACAGCCGTTGGGCTACGCCAAACAGTTATTGTTGTGGCCGGCCGGCCGCGGTATGGGGACTGGAGGCATTGAGGACTGGCGGG
>NW_010370943.1:0-216 GCF_000414095.1 Morus notabilis | reverse complement strand
TACGCTGACGTCATGGATGTTGATGTCTTTAAGAAAGGGGTTGGTCGGTGTTTCGAAGATGACCATATCCACTGCCGGGGGCAGCTTCTTCAACCCATCTTCAGTAGTCAGGTCCAAAATGGTCAGTTGCGCACCGATACGTTTGGCGTATCTCTGAAATAACTTATACGAGCATCCGTAGATATATTTGTTTATGACCAGCGATCCACCCGGCTT
>NW_010370942.1:0-216 GCF_000414095.1 Morus notabilis | reverse complement strand
TTATTATTATTATTATTATTATTATTATTATTATTACTATTATTATTATGATTCTTATTATTATTATTATTATTATTACTATTAATATAATACTATTACTACTATTACTATTATAACTATTATTATATTTATTATTGTGATTATTATTATTGTGATTGTTATTATTGTGATTATTATTACTATTATTATTATTATTATTATTATTATTATTATTAT
>NW_010370941.1:0-216 GCF_000414095.1 Morus notabilis | reverse complement strand
CCGCACCACCACGCTTCCGCATCCGGATTCGATCCGGAGACCAACAGTTTCTCCCTCTCTTGATGCAGGTACAGGCAGAGACAGTGCCCAGCAACTTCAGTTTGAGGTGGATAATAATAGTGGGCCAAAAGGTGCTCTACACTAAGAAGAAATAGAGGAGGAACAACAGCAACCTACTTAGGAGGTTCCAAACAGGAATGATGAAACCTCAATGAC
>NW_010370940.1:0-216 GCF_000414095.1 Morus notabilis | reverse complement strand
TAGTATTTTCTATAAAATTAAATATAATAATTATATATTTTATAAATATTAATATTATATTATATTATGTTATATGATATAGATGTAATGTTTTCATTAATAATATGATAATTATAATAAAAATTAGGATTTTATTATTTTAAATATATAATATAATAATTATAATCGATATTATATTTTATAATATTATAATTAAGTATTTATATAATTACAATA
>NW_010370939.1:0-216 GCF_000414095.1 Morus notabilis | reverse complement strand
ATAGTAATTACTTAATTATTAATTATTATTAAATTATTATTAAATTTGTTATTTATTAATAAAAATGATAAATAATAAATATTAATTAATTATTTCGTTAAAGATTAATTGCCAAAAATTGATTATATAATATATAAATAATAGAATACTTAATAATAAGTTATTAGATAAATAACTAATAATTAATATATCAATCATATATATTAATTATAATCT
>NW_010370938.1:0-216 GCF_000414095.1 Morus notabilis | reverse complement strand
TCATATAATATGATATTATAATAATATTATAATTATTCTAATAATATGATAATATAATTATAATATAATTATAATATGATATGATATTATAATTATAATATGATATTATAACTATAATATGATATTGTAATTATTATCTTATCATATATTATATATTATATTGTATTTATATAATTATATTTATTATATTAATAATAATATTATAATTAATATAAT
>NW_010370937.1:0-216 GCF_000414095.1 Morus notabilis | reverse complement strand
GCAGGTTTTGGATTGATTTCTATGAGCTTCTCTCGCGCAGCTGATTCCATCGGTCGACCAGTGCGGTCGACCGGATCACATGGAAATCGATCGTCCTATGCGGTCGATCGGACTGAAGGCTGACCGGTCGACCGGTGTGCATACTACCGGTTGATCGGTAGTGTTGTACTGCTCTATCACCGGTCGACCAGTTGACACGGGATTTGACCATGTTTG
>NW_010370936.1:0-216 GCF_000414095.1 Morus notabilis | reverse complement strand
TAGTCCTTGAACTCCCTGTAGCTTGACATTTTAGTCCAGCTTTGTTGGTTTTCCTTTAATGATTGGAGTTAATTCCCATTATTTATGAAAATTCAGGGATTTTTTTTTGCTTAAAAAAAATTTAGGGACTCAATTAGCTAAAAAAAAAAAAAAACGTTTAAAAAATTGAAGGTGACAAAGTATGAGAAGGGAGCGAACACAAGGTTAAAAACCTAA
>NW_010370935.1:0-216 GCF_000414095.1 Morus notabilis | reverse complement strand
CTCTCTCTCTCTCTCTCTCTCGTTTTTTATTTTATTTTTTATTTTTTGGTAATTTCGGTCAATAAATGAAGTGCACCGTACATGCACATATGCATACACGTGTTTTTCTCATGTAGACGTTGTTGATTTATCAAATTTGCCACTAATAAATTAAGGATTTGAAGACAGCTTATGAAATTGAAAGCCGTTAGAGAAACTAAGAATGTGTTTGAAGTT
>NW_010370934.1:0-216 GCF_000414095.1 Morus notabilis | reverse complement strand
TTTTTTCGCATCCCGGCCCCTCAGCTGGCGCCAGGGCGCCCTAATACACGTGCCGGGCTTTTTTGACAACGTTTTACTTTTATGTGATTTTTTTAGGCCATTTTTTGCAATCATGTCCAGAAAAATGTAAGGATTGTGTCTGCACAATTTTAAAGTTTTTGGCGTCATTTTTATTTTATTTTATTTTTCAAAGAGGAAAAATAAAGAAAATCATAA
>NW_010370933.1:0-216 GCF_000414095.1 Morus notabilis | reverse complement strand
AACACTGACTTGAGCGTCGGAGTGTCATTGACGGACCGGTGTCCCCTTCGCTCTGAGGCTATCTCCTATTTCCTTGCAGGTCAGAACAGTGCTAGGGATCCGTCCCAAACAGTTCTAAGACTCGAGCAAACGATGCTAGAGATCTGTCCAGAATAGTGTTAAGGATTCGTCCATAATAGTGCTAGGGATTCGACCAGAAAAGGTGGAGAGCAAAGT
>NW_010370932.1:0-216 GCF_000414095.1 Morus notabilis | reverse complement strand
CATATTTGTGATGCAGGCTAGTGTGTGGCATGAATTGGATATATCGTATACAAATGTATATACATACATATAAATTATATATATAATAGGAAAGGGTAGGTGATTGGCTTAAAAACAATGATATATACCTAATTTCTTCTATTGGTTTGTCAAGTAGGAAATTCACAATTATATATGCCTGAAGCCAATCTTAACTCTATATGAGAAAACTAATTA
>NW_010370931.1:0-216 GCF_000414095.1 Morus notabilis | reverse complement strand
AACACTGACTTGAGCGTCGGAGTGTCATTGACGGACCGGTGTCCCCTTCACTCTGAGGCCATCTCCTATTTCCTTGCAGGTCAGAACAGTCCTAGGGATCCTTCCCAAACAGTTCTAAGACTCGAGCAAACGATGCTAGAGATCTGTCCAGAATAGTGTTAAGGATCCGTCCATAATAGTGCTAGGGATTCGACCAGAAAAGGTGGAGAGCAAAGT
>NW_010370930.1:0-216 GCF_000414095.1 Morus notabilis | reverse complement strand
AGAATAAAAAGAAGAAAAGTAAAACGAGAGAGAGAGAGAGAGAGAGAGAAACGCTTCCCACGGGTCAACCCAACGTGCATAACGGGTAAGGCATTTGCCGCCTGACTCAATTGTTTCTTTCTTCTTTTTTTTTTCAAAGAAATATTCTATATCTTGTCATCTTTCTCGTCGTTACGTTCCACATGCTATTCATGTCGTTTAAATATTCTCCTCCAA
>NW_010370929.1:0-216 GCF_000414095.1 Morus notabilis | reverse complement strand
AGCAAAAATAAAACGCTGTCAAAAAGTCCCCGGCCCGCGTACTAGGGTCCCCCGGGCCAGCTCAGAGGCCGTGATGGGTCAAAAATTTACATTTTTATTTATATTTTGTATTCCAATATTAATATATCATTTCTAGGAATTAATGCAATAACCGGCACCATTTTTTCATGAATATTCTATTTTTTATGATTTTCTTTATTTCTCATCTTTAAAAAA
>NW_010370928.1:0-216 GCF_000414095.1 Morus notabilis | reverse complement strand
TAAACGCACCCTTTATTTTGATAAAGTTGTGATGTTGTCTATTTCAAAATTGATGGGACAACCAATCTAGATTGTCTGTAAATGTGTTACAAAATAAAGACATCTATGTATTAAGAGTACATTCAACAAGACCACAATGGAAAATGTTCTTTGATAAGATCTAAAATTCATGGGTGCGTTTGGAATTGGTTCCAAAACGTTTTTATTTTCTGTACG
>NW_010370927.1:0-216 GCF_000414095.1 Morus notabilis | reverse complement strand
ATATATATATATATATAATGGAAATGTATGAGTCCTATAGCCGAGTCAGTCCTATAACTTTTTCATAATGGTGTATAACATCACGTATCGCACTCACTTAAGTGTAGCATTCAAAAACTGTAGTCCAACACATGTTTAAGTATTACACTTAACACATCGAATGTTACACACTTATAAATAACATTACATATACAAAAAAAAAAAAAAAAAAAAATT
>NW_010370926.1:0-216 GCF_000414095.1 Morus notabilis | reverse complement strand
TAAAATCCACTTTGTAGATCGTCTATATAAACCTTGAAACATATTTAAAATATCAAATTCAATATTTTAATTCTTAGATCTGAGGATTAAAGTGTGACGACCCTCCTATGAGGCCGTCACCGTAAGTTAAATTTTAACTCGTACTTATTGGGGTTTTTTAAAATTTACGGAACATTTTTTTTTTATATATATATATAAGAAGAAATACTTTCATAG
>NW_010370925.1:0-216 GCF_000414095.1 Morus notabilis | reverse complement strand
GGAAATATATCACATATGTGTTATCCCAGAGTTAAAATCTATTCCAATCGTTTAGCACTATTCCGGCCTTGTGTTCTATCTTGAATTCATGAACATTTACAAGACTAAACCACGGTCTTGTTAGGAATAACACCATTTCTTATGTTCACTTAGGTGAAGTTTTGAATTATATCTCTAGCTACTATGAGACTCGAATTCCATTAAGAGTATAAACTC
>NW_010370924.1:0-216 GCF_000414095.1 Morus notabilis | reverse complement strand
AATTCTAAAGGTGAAGCTTAATTTGTGTTTAAATATTCATTTTGAATAGAGATATTGTTTTGGGTATTTAAATATAGTTCATTGTGAGGCACTCGAGAGAGGTTGCGATGTGACATTAGAGACTTGATTAATGAATTGAACGGAACTGATTAGCGATTACATAATATGATGAACATAGGAATAATAAAGTGAAATCAAGTCCTTAGACCATTTGTG
>NW_010370923.1:0-216 GCF_000414095.1 Morus notabilis | reverse complement strand
GGTTATATAGCCCGTTTGATTCATGCATTCAAACCAGTGATGCTTAATTTTGTATTTGAAATTCAAATTTTTTATGAGAAAAAAACACTGTAACAAAATCATAGATTTAAATGTATAAAACAAACGGGCCCATAGAGCTTCTGGAAGGATTGTCCAAATCACTCTCTAAGACCTCTGACTCAGTCAACTATAATTAGTCCCTAACAAAATTTCAGC
>NW_010370922.1:0-216 GCF_000414095.1 Morus notabilis | reverse complement strand
AATATTTATTTAATTTTGAAACATTTTCCCCTTTCTTGTTTTGATTTTTAAAAAAAAAATTGATTTATTTAATTTTTCAATTTTTCAATTCAAGGTGTTTTATATTATTTTTTAATATTTAATCATTTTTTTATTTAATTTGAATTTAATATGTGTAGTTAGTTTTTAATGGTAAGTCATATCAATAAAAATGTTATTTTATTATGTTTTTTTTTT
>NW_010370921.1:0-216 GCF_000414095.1 Morus notabilis | reverse complement strand
GAGCGGATAATCAAAAATTTCAGCAAAGCTATTAATATCGACAGTCAGTGCATTTTTTCGTCCTGCAGTATCGGCATCGTAACTTTGGATACTGCGCACACTAATGCCGAAGATCTGGTTCGCGACGCTGACGTTGCAATGTACGCTGCTAAACGTCAAGGTAGAGGCCGGTGGGTTCTTTTTGACTCATCAATGCGCCAGGCAGCAGTAGACACG
>NW_010370920.1:0-216 GCF_000414095.1 Morus notabilis | reverse complement strand
AGTTTTCACCGAAAATGTGGCAGTTGTAGATCATGAAGAGAGGTTCGATATAACGGCTGATGGGCTCCGTTACGACACCAAAAGTTGGCGCCATTCCCGTGGCGGTTGTAGAGGGTGAAGAGAGCTTTGATCTGACAGACTATGGGCCTCTTTACGACACTAAGAGTTTTTCACCGTTCCCGTGGCATTCGTAGATCGTGATGAGAGCTTCGATCT
>NW_010370919.1:0-216 GCF_000414095.1 Morus notabilis | reverse complement strand
TATTAGAGTGTTAAAAATAAAGGTATGTATTTACCATATTGCTAAGATCTATACGGACAATTAAATTATCCTATCGATAATTAATTGTTTGGTAAGATGCTTAGACCGGTGAAGGAGGTTTGTTGGATGTCATGAATCGCATAATCTTTACCACCCTATCGGTGGTAGATTGATGCATTTGGTTGTGATGTTTGATGAATTGTCCTTATCTGCGAA
>NW_010370918.1:0-216 GCF_000414095.1 Morus notabilis | reverse complement strand
TTTTTTTTTATTTTTAATTTTACCCCATTATTTTAAATTAAAATTCAAATAAAATTACACAACCCTCCCGAAATCCTCCCAAGCCGCTCCCTATGCCATTAAATCAAAGGGTCTTACTTTAAGTTCATATGAAGGACATGCATAGATTTTAAAAATAAAAAGTAAAATCAAGGGACAAGGAGCTTAAAGAAAAAGATTTACCAGGTCTTTTTTTTT
>NW_010370917.1:0-216 GCF_000414095.1 Morus notabilis | reverse complement strand
TTCCCAAAAACATATGAATTGACTTTATATATTTAATCTATTGTTGCCTGAAATTTCAAATGCACAAAAGATTTAACCGAAATTTATGTGGTTGCAATTCATTATATCAACGAAAGTGGAAAAAATATTTCTCAATAATTCAACATGATGACTGCTCTGATACCACTTGATGGAAATAAATTCTTTATTGATGAAATCCTTAATCACACCAAGATC
>NW_010370916.1:0-216 GCF_000414095.1 Morus notabilis | reverse complement strand
AGAATTGCAACAGATTTGCCATGTCAGCACAACTTCTCAAATTAACACAGCTTCCCCTTAGGAAGTGGTATTATCCAACTTGCTCCTCCTGGAGTAAACAAACTTGATAGGAGGGATTCTAACATTACTTGTCCACATTGATTTAACTCATCTAATTCATCTTCGGGTGATATGAGATTTTCAAATCAAATGTGACCTATCCATCTATGTGGGCCT
>NW_010370915.1:0-216 GCF_000414095.1 Morus notabilis | reverse complement strand
AAAAAAAAAGCAATACAAACTATTTTGGCTTGTGACTTGAATTTAGAGGACAACTAATACAGAAAGAAAACGAGTTGAAGAAAAAAAAATGATAAACAAATGTGATCGCTGAGCAGACATCATTGACTTGAGTACCAAAGCTTTAGTATATAATCACGTTAAGTAGATGTTGTTTCATACGTTATTCTCTTCAGAAATATTATATATAAAGTCATC
>NW_010370914.1:0-216 GCF_000414095.1 Morus notabilis | reverse complement strand
TATGTTGGGAATGGCGGAATTGATGGATGATTGTGAGGGAAGGAAACTTTTGCTGTCAGTACTAACATGTCGTGAGAGTGTTGTTTATTCTTTTCTTTTAAAAAACATTGGGGTTAATCCCAAAATTTATCCCCAATTTTGATCCTTAATTTTTAAAAAATTTCACATTTAATCTCTAAAACTTCTCTTTTACAATTTCAATCATTCTATTTATTA
>NW_010370913.1:0-215 GCF_000414095.1 Morus notabilis | reverse complement strand
AACCCAATTTTTTGGGCCAAAATTCACTTGTTTTCATCAGTTTCGGTGGGAAAAAAATCACAGAATAGTGACTGAAAATGACCATAACATTTTATCTAGATATCGTTACTGGGACTATTATATGCCAAATTGAAGCAATTTTCAAGCTCTACAATAATGGCAGGGCAAAGCCCACCAACCCTTTTTTTGGGCCAAAATTCACTTGTTTTCATCAG
>NW_010370912.1:0-216 GCF_000414095.1 Morus notabilis | reverse complement strand
TACCGCCAACATTTCAGAGCTTTCATAGCCTCCATCTTTAGTTGCCATAGCTGCATCTGCATTCTCTATCTTTTTCTTTGCAAGCTTCTTCTTGTACTCCTTACAGAATCTCTTAATGTGTCCAGGTTTGTTACAGAAGAAGCACTTCCTCTGTCCATTCCTAGATTTTGATTTAGAGTGGGTCAGTTCTTGGATCGATCATGATCCCTTTTCTGA
>NW_010370911.1:0-216 GCF_000414095.1 Morus notabilis | reverse complement strand
TGTCCCGGGGTTGTACCGGGGCTGTACCAGGGTTGCCCCGGGGCTGTCCAGGGGTTGTACCGGGGCTGTCCTGGGGTTGTACTGGGGCTGTCTCGGGGTGTCCCAGGGCTGTCCCTGGGCTTACCCGGGGCTGTCCCGGGGCTGTATCGACGCTGTACCGAGGTTGGCCCGGGGCTGTACCGAGGCTGTACCGGGGCTGCCCCGGGGCTGTCCCGG
>NW_010370910.1:0-216 GCF_000414095.1 Morus notabilis | reverse complement strand
GATCAGTTACCTGGGATGGGGGATCTACCACGATGCTCGATCTGAGCAAGGCAGCAGATTCACTATCATCTTTAAGAATGAGCCGTTGGACGTCGTAGATCGCCATCTCTAGTGAGCTATTCGGCAGGTACCAATTTTCACCAATACCTGCCCCTGAGCGGGCCCGCGACCACTACTTTATAAGATCAACCGCACCTGAAAGGATGTGCAGCCCAA
>NW_010370909.1:0-216 GCF_000414095.1 Morus notabilis | reverse complement strand
ACAGCATCTCCGTTTGAATTTTCAAGAGACCCGCGCAGCGGGCATTACCTGCGTGCAGATTCGACAACCACCGACTGCAGCGATTATCCGGGAGTAGCGTTCATGACCATTACAAAGCGTGCCGAAGCCATTGAAAACCTGTTGCAGCAAGTCCGTGTCATCAACCAGCGCGGCGTAGACCGCGCCGCGTTGCAGGAAATCATTGCGCTGCTTGAA
>NW_010370908.1:0-216 GCF_000414095.1 Morus notabilis | reverse complement strand
TACATACACATACATATTATACAGATTATTACTATATATTAAAGGAAATATGTTCTGTACTGTTCATCCACACTCAGTTTACTGTTTTTACAATAGTGTTGTGACGCTTTTGCCCTTTTTCTTTTTGCTTCTTCCGTTTGTGGGTGGTGGGCCTGCTGGTCTTTTTTATTTTCTTAAAGTGATTGGACGACTCTGTCCCTGTGCTTTTGGTTTCCT
>NW_010370907.1:0-216 GCF_000414095.1 Morus notabilis | reverse complement strand
AATAATATTATAATTATAAGATTATAATAATATTTAATTATATTAATTATTATATTATTAATATAATAGACAAAATTATATTAATACAATATAATATAATTAATAAGATCATATTATATAATAAAATGATAATATTAGAATTATTAATATAATCATGATATTGTTTGTTACAATATTACAACTATATTATATTATATCATATTATTGTATTATTAT
>NW_010370906.1:0-216 GCF_000414095.1 Morus notabilis | reverse complement strand
CTTTTCAAATTCGTAGTCTTTGGGAAAAATCGAACAATAAGCAAAACACTGCTTGAGACTTGAAGATAGACAAGAATAGCTGAGCCAGAGCCCTGGAAGAATATTGTTGCGTAGGTTTTTGGACCACACATGGTTCCTTAGAATGCTTTCCCATGTTTCTGGATTTCTGACAGAGCGTAAGAGACCACCAACAGATCTTACAGCTAATGGAAGGCC
>NW_010370905.1:0-216 GCF_000414095.1 Morus notabilis | reverse complement strand
TAGGGCTGGGCCTCAACTTCTCAGCCCGCGGCCCAAGCACGTGGAGGCCTGCGGCCCGGCCCTTATTCGACCCGGCCCAAGCCCTTATTCGGCCCGGCCCAAGACCGCAAAAACGGCCCATGAAAAGCCTATTTCATTTGGTCCAGTGGGCCCTTCGCGGGCCCAATGTTCGGCACGTGACGGGCCTCCCGTTTGGCCCATCACGTGCCTCCCGTT
>NW_010370904.1:0-216 GCF_000414095.1 Morus notabilis | reverse complement strand
CTTGAGTGAAGACATTAAATAGGGTTCTCAGCACTGAGGCCGATATCCTGATGACCTGAACTTGCGAGCTCTTGAGCAATACAACGCCACATGACCTGACAGGGTTGGCGTCAGCATCGTGGACGACATTAATAAACGGATTAATACCATGAAAAGACATTTTCTCCTGGCCATTGCCTTTTCTTTTGCTGCCAGCATCAGTACGGCTAACGCAGA
>NW_010370903.1:0-216 GCF_000414095.1 Morus notabilis | reverse complement strand
GTGTCAGAGGCTATTACTTCTAGACCTTGGGAAGTTAGAGTACTAAGCTTGTCATGAGAATCTTGGCTACTAGGTCCAATAGGGTGAGAGACACATGTAATGGAGTCAGAAAGTCCAACTTCTAATCTGCCATTTCCCTCATTCTCTCTTGAAATTATTTAAACATTACTTTTACAACTTTTAAAACTTAATAATCAAATAAATATGACATTTAAA
>NW_010370902.1:0-216 GCF_000414095.1 Morus notabilis | reverse complement strand
ATTAGCAAAAAAACTAAAATGTGATTTAAACTAATCTAATATTTGATTAGCAAAACAAACTAAAATGTGATTTAAACTAATCTAATATTTGCTTAGCAAAAAAAACTAATCTAATATTTTTTATACTTTTTTTAACAACTGCTATTAATTTTTGAGAAAATTTATGATATAATATATGATTTTTAGGAATTAATGCAATAAGCGGCACCATTTTTT
>NW_010370901.1:0-216 GCF_000414095.1 Morus notabilis | reverse complement strand
AAAAAAAAGATAAATACACCAATAAAATTGTTAAATGTACCATAATAGTGTTAAAATTTTAATTCTACTAATTATTTATTCAATATATTATTTTAAATGGGTGACGCATATTGACACGATTAACATGAGAATTATTTACAGAAATGCCTATTTATAACATCTTGAATCTAAAAATACTTACTTATTATTTTATTTACAAAAATACTTATGTCATAC
>NW_010370900.1:0-216 GCF_000414095.1 Morus notabilis | reverse complement strand
ATATATATATATATTGTAGTATAAATAGATTGAGCAAGAAATACTGATGGGGATGATATCAGATTTTTTTCAGTTAGTATAAGGTTTCCCATTAATATCACATGATATGATTAGAATACTAGTCATCATAGTATATAAGGCTAAATGATAAATAGGAATTCTTCTTTGTTATCCAAAAGGTACATAAGTATTTCTTTGGACATAATTATATAAATC
>NW_010370899.1:0-216 GCF_000414095.1 Morus notabilis | reverse complement strand
GACAGTTGTCTATAGAGCACATCGGTACAAACTATATGGTTGCGGATCCGCTTACTAAGGGATTACCACCCAAAGTGTTTCATGAGCACACTGCTCATATGTGTGTCATGTCATTAGAGGATATTCAGTTTTAGTAGGAGTTTGTAATTTTAGATGCTTCTATGATGTAGACATATTTTCAGTTATTTCAGTTTATGGATATTTTGAGGTTATTTT
>NW_010370898.1:0-216 GCF_000414095.1 Morus notabilis | reverse complement strand
TGGGCTCTCCTCCTGGCAGCTCGTTGCCTGCTCCCCACAGATCTGTTCGACTTGGCTGGGCGAGGGTTGTTGGCCCCGCTGTCATCGACCCCCTCGACGTCACCACGTCGGTCACCAATTACTTGGTTCCCAACGGTGGCGTTCACCGGGTTCATCAGCGCATCCTCTAACGGCGACATCGAATCTGGCATGTGTTCCTGTCCGGCGAGGGCTATG
>NW_010370897.1:0-215 GCF_000414095.1 Morus notabilis | reverse complement strand
AACTCAGGCCAAAACACAAACCACCATCCCTAAAACACCACCCTCACTCTGAAATTTCTTCCAACATTCTCAAATCCACCTGTAGCTGCTCTCCCTTTGATCCATTCTCATTGAATCCAAGAACTGCACGAGCTAGGATAAGCACAAACCGTAGGGTCTTGAATGCCGGGGTGGTCCTTCATCCGAAGAAAGGTTAGTTCTTGTTTCCCTGTGTC
>NW_010370896.1:0-215 GCF_000414095.1 Morus notabilis | reverse complement strand
GTAATTGCTAATTTGTTAGAACTTAATTGTGTTCCTGCCTCCTTGGGATGATCAAAAGGATTATTTATAAAAATCCTTTTGAATTATGCCTTTTGTAATACTTTGTCTTTTAATTTTTAAAATGTAACATCTGTTCCTCAGAATAATAAAATGTTAACAAAAAAATCTCATCCGTTAGGTTTTTAACTGAAATTGACATTTAATTTACTATTTTG
>NW_010370895.1:0-215 GCF_000414095.1 Morus notabilis | reverse complement strand
CCCAGCGCGCGGATAGTCCGCGCGGTCCGACCGCGCTGCCGCGCCCAGCACGCGGCCAAAGTGCGCAGTTGGCAGCCCAGATTCGGGAATCGGACCTCGAATGGACCCGAGGTTTTTTGAAACCCTCGTAATGCGTGCTGACGGACCTGGAAGAGTTCCGGACCCCGACGAATGTGAAATCCGAACGAAACCAAAGAATGAAGAGTTCAAGAATC
>NW_010370894.1:0-215 GCF_000414095.1 Morus notabilis | reverse complement strand
ATTAATATAATTATGATATTATTTGTTACAATATTATATTATATTACGAGTCTGAATTTTTGATTGTGAAGATTGTAAATTTTAAATTTTATTAAGGGTATTATGAAAGTTTTATTAATTGTAATATGTTGATTCCCGCATAATATAAAAGCTAAAGTTGCATTTGGGCTGCTTCTGATTTTGACTGTAGATTCTTGAAAAATTCTTCAAAAAAC
>NW_010370893.1:0-215 GCF_000414095.1 Morus notabilis | reverse complement strand
TATTATATTATAATAAATTAATATATTATGTAGTCATAACGTGTGTAATACACTATAATAGATAATAATATTAGATTTATAAGATTATAATAATATTTAATTGTATTAATTAATATTTTATTATTAATATAATAAACATAATTATAATGTAATTAATAAGATCATATTATTTAATAAAATAATAATATTAGAACAATTAATATAATCATGTTACA
>NW_010370892.1:0-215 GCF_000414095.1 Morus notabilis | reverse complement strand
TTCAATAATTAGATATATATTAAAATTTATATATTATGTATAGTTTTTTTAATTTTGTGTAATTTTAAATAAATTTAACAGTTAAAAATTAAAACTATTATTAGAAGGGACTACCAAATAAGCTCTCTAAAAAAATATTAAAACTTAACAAACTTTTCTAAAAAAATATTAAAACTTAACAAACTTTTCTCATGGCTTCATTTTTTTGAGTAAAA
>NW_010370891.1:0-215 GCF_000414095.1 Morus notabilis | reverse complement strand
TTAGAGTAGGAGGTCTTGAGTTTAAATTTTCGTAATTACACTTTTTATCCATATTTAAATTGTCATCATGTGTTGGGTCTTTAATATTTATCGGGCTTAAATATTAACGTGTTGGCCTTTTTAATTAATTTACCCACACGATTGGTCATTGTTCAGCCCACATATGAAGGGAAGTGTTAAATTATAAAATTATTATTTGTCCACTTTCTAATAAC
>NW_010370890.1:0-215 GCF_000414095.1 Morus notabilis | reverse complement strand
GTAATTGCTAATTTGTTAGAACTTAATTGTGTTCCTGCCTCCTTGGGATAATCAAAAGGATTATTTATAAAAATTCTTTTGAATTATGCCTTTGGTAATACTTTGTCTTTTAATTTTTAAAATGTAACATCTGTTCCTCAGAATAATAAAATGTTAACAAAAAAACCTCATCCGTTAGGTTTTTAACTGAAATTGACATTTAATTTACTATTTTG
>NW_010370889.1:0-215 GCF_000414095.1 Morus notabilis | reverse complement strand
GTTCACATGAATAAATATGCATGAGCCAGTTATGCTTAATTATGATCATGTCTTATTAAACTCTTATTTTCTCATCTTATCTTACTAACTGATGGACCCGAGTGCTCGTACCATCTGCTCGCAATCATCAGGAAGTTAGGGTTTGCAAGGTCCCCAACGACACCGTGATTTACCTTATTATCTTTTTATCTCCCTCATGGAGTCTTAATTACCTC
>NW_010370888.1:0-215 GCF_000414095.1 Morus notabilis | reverse complement strand
AAAAAAATGCACCATAAAGCATATTTTATACCTTTATTTGAAGTGAATAACGTATTTTTTAAATGATAATAAATTATAGCATATTATTAGTTTTTATTTTAAAATAGATTATTCTCTTCCAAAACTATCCTTTCATTTACGTTACATTATTTTTTTCTCTTCTTCAAATCCAACCCAGCCGTTTCTCTCTCTATCTCTCTGTCTGCCGCCCACCC
>NW_010370887.1:0-215 GCF_000414095.1 Morus notabilis | reverse complement strand
TAATAATAATAATAAATTTTTCCATACTCGATGAAGTTTTTTATCTTCTCAATAATTTTTGTTTTTGAAATCCATTGTACTTTCATCTGACCTAATAGATGTTACTATGCGATAATGAAGATTAGTTTTTCTTTCAGCAGAATATAAAACAAAGGTGCCTGATACCTTTTTTAGACTTTTTATTTTTTATATGTACATGATATAAATATTAGTCA
>NW_010370886.1:0-215 GCF_000414095.1 Morus notabilis | reverse complement strand
GTGGCAATTCGTGTTACCGTGTCGTATTAATCACCTCAGTTGATACAATAAGACCTGACACGAATACGCTATTTAATTGTATTACACAGATTCAACATGATTTTGACTCAAACATATTTATAATAAATCCAAACTCACTAACTTCGTAGAGTAAGAGAGAGAGAGCCCTACATGCAAAGGGGGTGGTTGAGAGAGAGAGAGAGAGAGAGGGAAAG
>NW_010370885.1:0-215 GCF_000414095.1 Morus notabilis | reverse complement strand
ACAGAAAGAATGATGATAGCATAAATATAAACTATTAGTTTCAAATTTTCTTCATGTCTTTACATGTGCATGGTATGTGCTACGTGCCTTTTATATATCTAGCTACTTGACAGACTTGTCGTAATCATTTTTATTAACAGATTCCCATAATCATTTTGCTGACAGGAAAAAAGCAGAAATAATCAAACATTTGGTGAAAAGTGTATTGAGCGCAA
>NW_010370884.1:0-215 GCF_000414095.1 Morus notabilis | reverse complement strand
GACTCTGAACTATCAGTAATCGTTCCTGAATAACGGCTATCTTCTCGTTGTTTTCTTGGATGTCATCTGGTCCAAGAGTGAGTCGATCCTCTGGCTCGAGCCAACAAACTGGTGATGTACATGGTCTACCATATAGAGCGTCGAATGGTGCCATTCCAATGCTAGCCTGATAGCTATTGTTGTAGGTGAATTCGGCTAAATGGAGATGCTTCTTT
>NW_010370883.1:0-215 GCF_000414095.1 Morus notabilis | reverse complement strand
AAAAAAAATCCTATACTTTTAAGTTATAATGGGTTGGGTTAAGGGACTTTATTGGTATCGAATTAAAAGATTCTCAATCCAAAAGGCAAGTTAAATTGATCTTTAATTGACAAAATTCTATTGCCTAACCACTCGTAGTTGGTAGTCACTTTACCGAGAAACTCTTAGGAGACATTTGGTTCATAGATTAGAATCATATGATTAAAATTATTTTT
>NW_010370882.1:0-215 GCF_000414095.1 Morus notabilis | reverse complement strand
TGCAAAGTCTGAATCTACATAACCCAACAGCTCCTCACAAGCTCCACCTACTTGGCCATACACCAGTCCATGATTCAAAGTTCCATGTAGATACCTTATTATCCATTTTACTCCTTGCCAGTGTTGTTTCCCAAGATTACTCATGAATCTGCTCACCACACTTACCGCATGAGCTAAGTCTGGTCTTGTGCATATCATGCAGTACATTAAACTGC
>NW_010370881.1:0-215 GCF_000414095.1 Morus notabilis | reverse complement strand
TAAATAATTTGAGTTCGATTAGGATTTGATTTATTCTTGTACATATATTCAGTTTCAATTAATGAAAAATTAAGTCCATATCGTAATTTCTTTCACTCTTTTAAGTTCTTTAAAAAGAATTTGTTTGTTTGTGTATTGCGCCTTAATACATAGCTAAAGTCAACTACTAAACTTAAAATAAAAAATTAGAATGACTCGTAGGACGCCATGTGTGA
>NW_010370880.1:0-215 GCF_000414095.1 Morus notabilis | reverse complement strand
ACAGTTCAGGCTCAGGGTTCAGGGTTCAGGGTTCAGTGTTTAGGGTTCAAGGTTGGCGGTTTAGGGGGTTTACGGTTTAGGGTTCAGGATTCGGGATTCGGTGTTTGGGGTTGGGGGTTGGGGGTTCAGGGTTCAGGGTTCAGGTTTAGAGTTTGGGGTTGACGAATTGGGGTTTAGGGATTGGGGTTTAGGGTTTGGGGTTTAGGGTTTACAGT
>NW_010370879.1:0-215 GCF_000414095.1 Morus notabilis | reverse complement strand
TGAGATAAAGATAACAACAAGCAGTATTAGAAATAAAGATAGTGAAAACACACCTGATGAAAAGGAAAAAATCACACACCAGTTGAAAACACACCTTCAATAAAAAAGAAAAAAAAAAGTCAAATGAAAACAAACTGGATCTTTAAGAACACATGTAGATATATAGGAACACAAAGGCAATCAGCTCAGCAACATCGTTTTGGGATGCAAAGGTG
>NW_010370878.1:0-215 GCF_000414095.1 Morus notabilis | reverse complement strand
GATGAGGGAGCTAGGCAACTGCATTGAGGACGTTGTCGACGACTTTCTTCAGTATGTTGAACAACAACGGGGTCCGAAAGGAGCCATGAAGACACTAAAGCTTCATCAGAACATGGCTTCCAAGATTACAAATATTATTAAAAGAATTCACCAAATGAAGAATAGAGCTCAAACATAAGGCTTGCTGGCCTTGTCATTACAAGGATCAACACCTG
>NW_010370877.1:0-215 GCF_000414095.1 Morus notabilis | reverse complement strand
CACGGTTCAGGGTTTAGGGTTCAGGGTTCAGGGCTCAGGGCCTAGGGTTCAGGGCTAAGGGCTCAGGGTTCATGGTTCAGGGTTCAGGGTTTGTGGTTCTAGGTTCAGGGTTCAGGGTTTGGCATTCGGGGTTCAGGGTTCGGGGTTCAGGTACAGGGCTCAGGGGTCATGGCTCAGGGCTAAGGGCTCACGGCTCAGGGTTCAGGGTGCATGGT
>NW_010370876.1:0-215 GCF_000414095.1 Morus notabilis | reverse complement strand
CATTACGTACTCTGGTTGTAAATGAATGTGAACAACTTGAGTTGGCGAGCGGACCCGATGAAGTAATCAACAACCAGTTGAGTCTTCAAACATTGATGATTAATGAATTGCCACAGACGACAGCTTTACCCCAGTGGCTACAACGCGCTGCTGACACTCTGCAACATTTGCTTGTTTTTTATTGTTGCAAATTAGCCACATTGCCAAAGTGGCTG
>NW_010370875.1:0-215 GCF_000414095.1 Morus notabilis | reverse complement strand
AATTATGTATTTACCATATTTATTTCAAGCTCTGGTGACCAACTTTGACGACTGGTAAATACCGTATTTATCATATTTATTTCAAAATTCAGATACCAACTTTGACGATTGGTAAATATCGTATTTACTGGTAAATACATTATTTACCATATTTATTTAAAAATTTGACAATTGGCTGCGCTGACTGGTAAATACCGTATTTATTAGATTAAAAC
>NW_010370874.1:0-215 GCF_000414095.1 Morus notabilis | reverse complement strand
TACCTTGTTCTACAAACATTCAATAGATGGTAAAATAGCTATTCTAATTATTTATGTAGATGACATTATCTTAACAGGTGATGACAATGCTGAGTCGGAAAGACTAAAGAAGAAACTTGCAGATGACTTCGACATCAAAGATCTAGGTCCTTTGAAGTATTTCCTCAGAATGGAATTCACAAGATCAAAAAAGGGAATTATGGTCAGCCAACGCA
>NW_010370873.1:0-215 GCF_000414095.1 Morus notabilis | reverse complement strand
CGCGTAATGCTCCCGCCACTCGCAGCGGCGTCCCCTGGGCATTTCGCAGGGTTTCGCCCTGAGCAAAAAACCAGCGGTAATCACCATTTTTCATGGCCAGACGGTACTCGATTCTGTAAGGCGTATTGCCTGTCTTGTCGCTCAGGTGCCGAGCAAATGCATCCAGCGCCGCTTGCTTGTCATGCGGGTGCAGGCGGTCGGCCCAGCTCCCGAGC
>NW_010370872.1:0-215 GCF_000414095.1 Morus notabilis | reverse complement strand
CTTGTGAAGGAGAGCTTAGGACCAACAACAAAGATGCCATTGATCTTCCTCCATATTTCACTAGGTTCATTTGCTCGATTCTCATAATTGGGAAATTCAAAACAAATTTCATTATAAAGCTAAAAAAGGAAACTAAAGATGGCCCTAAGGAATCCAAAAACAAGTCCAATGCCAATTACAATCAAATATTGATAGTTCACTTATATCAAAAGAAT
>NW_010370871.1:0-215 GCF_000414095.1 Morus notabilis | reverse complement strand
TATTTGTTAATAATTTATTCAATATAAATGTTAATTTGGTAATTGATTATACTGTATTCATATACATTTAAACTACTATACAGTCTACCATAGGGACTCAAGAGCCGATGTCCGTCATCGATAACTGGGGAGACATGCATTGTCGTGGGGATACTTGGGTTAATCTCCAAGTTGAGCAGACTTTTGTAAGTATACTCGTAATGTTTAATTATATT
>NW_010370870.1:0-215 GCF_000414095.1 Morus notabilis | reverse complement strand
CCACCCGCCTGAAAAATTCGGGCTGCCGCTCGAACCTGGAATGCTTCTTGGACAGGATTCGGGCAAGTCTTGGCTGCCCGAGCCTAGTTGGCTAGCCTGAGCTCGCCTGGAAAAGCTTGAAAAAAAAAATATTTTTTATATATTTTTTAATTTTTATAATATTGTATATATATAATATTGTTTATTAATTGTATTTGTATATAAATAATTATTAA
>NW_010370869.1:0-215 GCF_000414095.1 Morus notabilis | reverse complement strand
TGATAGGCTGATCCTCGAGCTGCTATCTTCCATGACTTCAAATTTTCTAAAAGAAAATGAAAAAACGTTGAGTTATAAGTCTTCATATTTGTATAAATAGCGCTCTAATTTGAACTTTCAGCAGTCCAGCTGTTTATCTCTCTCTCCTGGGAAGAAGAAAACATTGGATTTTGGAAGACTTAAATCGTGATCAGGAAATAATTTCTCATTTTTTT
>NW_010370868.1:0-215 GCF_000414095.1 Morus notabilis | reverse complement strand
AAAATCGTATATTAATTTTAGAATGCAAAAATGTAAATTGTCTAAGATTAATATTCATGGATTAGATTACCATAATACTAGTTTAGAGATTAACAGTGTCAACTATAAAATAAAATAAAATAAAATATAGGGATGAGATTCTTACACTAGTGTTATTTAAACTGTTATAGATGGTACTTATATGTACGTATGGGTACTGTTAAGCCTATATGAAT
>NW_010370867.1:0-215 GCF_000414095.1 Morus notabilis | reverse complement strand
TATATATTTATTTATTTATTTATTTATTTATTTATTTATTTATTTATTTGGAACAGAATCAAAGCTACGATAGACACAAACACACACACACACAAACGCTAACTCTCATAATAAATGGAGATAAAAAGGATAATTGAACAAGCCCACAGGCGATTTATTTATTTACTTATTTGCTCATTAGTCATCTTCAGTAATTAGACCTAATACCATTTTCT
>NW_010370866.1:0-215 GCF_000414095.1 Morus notabilis | reverse complement strand
TGTTAGCGGATATAGTTAGAATATCCGGGTATATTAGGTTGAAAAGTTGTTGTATTTGTTAGCCTTTTTTATCTCCTATTTTTTAGGAAGTTAGGTGGTTAGTTAGACTAGTTCTCCTAGGCTATATAAAGTGAATCTTCTCTGTAAATTAAGTTAAGTTTTCTGATTAATAAACGGAAGTGAAGAGATTGTTTTTCTCCTCCATTTAGCTTTTA
>NW_010370865.1:0-215 GCF_000414095.1 Morus notabilis | reverse complement strand
TGTGCATGGGCGAAGTAAATGCTTGTGTTTTTTTTTTCTTTTCTTTTTTATTTTTTTTTTATTTTTTTTTTATTTTCTATTTTCTCCTGTGTGTATGAGAGAAAAAAGCATATCATGACATCTGATATTGTAAAAGTGCAACACAAAAAAAGTTTGTACTGGCTACAAATACTAGAGGTGCGTGTGTATAGTGGCGAGGCCAGAATTATTTTCAG
>NW_010370864.1:0-215 GCF_000414095.1 Morus notabilis | reverse complement strand
ATGCTTTGTCGCGGAGGGGCGACTGGAATGAGCCTTCCCTCGTTGCTCTCACTATTCCCCACACGTGGGATTTTGCTGCCATCCAACAAGAACAGCGTTCAACACCGGCATGGGCTTCTATCATTGCTCAACTCGAACGAGGCGTCGGGTTGGAGGGGTATTCGTTGAACAACAACCTGCTATTCTACAAGGACAGGTTAGTGTTAGTTGAAAAC
>NW_010370863.1:0-215 GCF_000414095.1 Morus notabilis | reverse complement strand
TAGTGTTTTCTCTCACAAAAAATACACGTAAATAAAAAATGGTTCTAATAACATGATTCTAATTCATGAACCAAACGTCTCCAATGATTTTACGAGAGTGAAAAGTGCTCAGCAAAAGCTTATTTTTTTGCGGATTTAACCGCAATTCAAACTCTTTTACTACAATATTTTTTCTTATGAAAATTTTGAATTTTCTATTCAAAACTTATGAACCA
>NW_010370862.1:0-215 GCF_000414095.1 Morus notabilis | reverse complement strand
TTTCAGAAACAGTCACATCTAACTTGTTTGTTACAATAAAAAGCTCTAACATAAAGTCGCATCTCAACTCGAATCAGCGAATTAAACGGACCCTTAAAGGTGCGACGTGACATTTATTATAACAATGATGCTGGAGAGTTGTAGTACTAATATATGACAACTAATTATCTTTTTATTATATTTAGGTCTCGTTCATTTCACCGATTCGAGTTTTG
>NW_010370861.1:0-215 GCF_000414095.1 Morus notabilis | reverse complement strand
TTAAATAGTTTTTATCACATATGAATCTACTTAATATTCTTTTTCTAAATGTTGCCTTCTTAAAATATTTTTTTCTAATTGCTTTATTGATGCATATCTTCTCAACTGTGTGTCTACTTATTTTTTTTTCCTTATAATCATCTTAAATACTATTTTTGCATATGTATCCATACAATTTAGTTTCTAATTTGCTCCACTAAAAATTGTGTTCCTTT
>NW_010370860.1:0-215 GCF_000414095.1 Morus notabilis | reverse complement strand
ATAGTCTTCATATCCATTGCAGACACCCGCCAACAGCAGAGAGGGTTGCGCAGATACGGTTTCTACGGCATATGCTTGCAGCAATGCCGATGTCAGCTTTTGAGTCTCTTCCGGACTACGCACACTGACCAGACGACTATGGCGCAGACATAACCCCTCAACACCAGATAAACGCTCAAGAAGCGCAGCATCAGAATCAACAACGCCTCCCGAAA
>NW_010370859.1:0-215 GCF_000414095.1 Morus notabilis | reverse complement strand
TCGTTACTAAAAGTTTGGTCTTATCTTACGCGTTTTAGTCAACTCTTTAGCAATGAGAATGTTGTCGCTAAAAGTGACTAAAAATTATTTGGCGGAATTACAAATTTTTCACTGAAAATTTTAGGCAGTTGATCGAAATTTTTTGACCCTTTTAGCGACTACTTGTCGTAGCTAAAAGTGTTCACTGACACACCTGAAATCTTAATGACGTGACT
>NW_010370858.1:0-215 GCF_000414095.1 Morus notabilis | reverse complement strand
TATATATATATATATACACACATATTTAGCATTGCTCCTCGAAAGGCCACTAGATCAAAAACAGTCGAATGAGGTGGAGTTCTTTGCATGCAATTAATACATATTACGAGTGAGGCAGTCTAACAGTAATGGATTATTATGATTTGTGGTTAAGATATATTGTCTTTTTCCTTTTTGCTCGAATTCTGTGGTCCTCTTTGAGGCTAATGTGAAGC
>NW_010370857.1:0-215 GCF_000414095.1 Morus notabilis | reverse complement strand
TATGGTACTTTTGTATGTCTCCCGAAAATAAATAGACTATTGAGATGTTTGATTGGGAGATTCAAACCATAATTTAAATCATGATTCGTGGTTCGTTACAGTATTTTTTAAAAAAATACACGTAAATTAAAAATGATAAATAATTCTAATCACATGATTCTAATCCATGATTCTAATCCAGAACCAAACGTCTCCTATAATTTTTTTTGGGGGAT
>NW_010370856.1:0-215 GCF_000414095.1 Morus notabilis | reverse complement strand
GACAGCCTCGGGGCAGCCCCGGTACAGCTTTGGGACAGACCTGGGACAACCCCGGGGCAGCCCCGGTACAGCCCCGGGACTGCCCCGGGAGACCCCCGGGGCAGCCCCGGTACATCCCCGAATCAGCCCCGGGACAACCTCGGGGCAGTCTCGGTACAGCACCGGGTTCCTCGGTACAGCCCCGAGGCAGCCCCGGGACATCCCTGTGGCAGCCA
>NW_010370855.1:0-215 GCF_000414095.1 Morus notabilis | reverse complement strand
TAAAGATAGTTTAGTCATTTTAAATGTCAAAATCAATTATTGATATAAGACATAAATTTATATATTAAATATAATTTAAAAGTTACATTTGATGAGATTAAAAATCTGATATATAGATTTTAAATAAACTTAAAACACAAGGTATAAAAAAGGTAATAAATATCCCATAATTGAAATTTAACGAAAGCCATCAAAGACAAAACGAAATGCATAAT
>NW_010370854.1:0-215 GCF_000414095.1 Morus notabilis | reverse complement strand
ATATATATATATATATTTACCTTGTGTTTAATGTTGTTGTTTCTGGAATATCTGGGTCAATATAGAAAATTGTTGCTGATGTACTCTAAACATATGAGCTACCTACAAATATAATAGAGTAATGAATATATGTATGTTATATTTTTTACCTATCTATATAAAATTGTTATAATAAAGCGATGTTAGAAATACCTAGATATTGTTTCGTCAACATT
>NW_010370853.1:0-215 GCF_000414095.1 Morus notabilis | reverse complement strand
GGGGGGTTTTTTTGTGTGTTTCTTTTGTTGTTTTTTTACGGTGTTTTTTTTAGGGTGTTTTTTTGTGGTCTCTTTTGGGTGGTTTTTTTAGCGTGTTTTTTTTGGGTTTTTTTCGGGGTTTTTTTTCGTGTTTTTTTGGGAGTTTTTTCTTATTGTTTTTTTTTTGGGGTTTTTTTCGGGTGTTTTGTTAGGCGGTTTTTTTCACGGGTTTATTT
>NW_010370852.1:0-215 GCF_000414095.1 Morus notabilis | reverse complement strand
CGCGCTCTACAACCGCCCCGGGAAGGGCGACAAATGTTGGGGTCGTAACCGGGCCCATCAACCGTTAGATTAAAGAAGTTCTCTTCGCAATCTATGAATGGCATGGGAACGACGACAACTTTTGGAGTCGTAATGGGGCCCATTAGCCGTTAGATTGATGCTCTCCTCGCGATCTACGACTGCCACGGGAGCGGTGAAAAGTTTTGTTGTCGTAA
>NW_010370851.1:0-215 GCF_000414095.1 Morus notabilis | reverse complement strand
TTTGTACATTCCTATTTATAGTTGATGTGATTTTAACCCTAATGAAAAAGTAAAACATCTAATTACCTAAGTCTAAGCCCAAACTCAGCCACCCTAATCTAATTCCAAGTCCAATTCGGACCTTATGCAATTCCAAGGCCAATTCGGCCACAAATATTTCCCTAGGCCCAATGCGGCCAACTTGAATTTGACTCCCCTTGTAATTCCACTTGAAT
>NW_010370850.1:0-215 GCF_000414095.1 Morus notabilis | reverse complement strand
GGGAGAGGCTTTGTTGGATTCCAAATGCTTCAAATGATGTTTTCACCGTTAAGACTAGTGATAGAAAGAACCTTAACTTAGGTTTCAAGTGATCAAGGCTAGCGAATGGCGATAGAAAGAACCTTTAGGTTTTTAATTTTTCACTTCAAACGTTTCTTTAGCCTTTTTTGTGCCCTAGTATTAGCTTCTATTTTTGTTTGCTTCCCGGACAATGT
>NW_010370849.1:0-215 GCF_000414095.1 Morus notabilis | reverse complement strand
TTTGAAGGAGAAATTCAGATCCAGCACCCTCTAGACACATGTCAAAGCTGGGTTGGAGGAAATGGACTAAATTTCCACGTGTCGCGCGCGGAGAAGAGGAAGGGTGCTGGCGGACAAAGAGAGCTGGGGTCTGTGGAGAACAGCTGTCACACGTGGAGAAGAAGGTAGGCTGGCATCGCAGACGCGGGACCCATGCAGAGGAAAACATTGGACGC
>NW_010370848.1:0-215 GCF_000414095.1 Morus notabilis | reverse complement strand
GAACCAGAACCAAGGGAAAGCGAAGAAAGGAAAGAACAAGAGACCTAAGCAGGCTAAAGGCTCCATCCAGAAACCCAAAGGAAAGGTTTCCACTGCAATGGCAAAGGGCACTGGAAGATAAACTGTCACAAGTATCTCGAGGAGCTGAAAAAAAAGGGAACAAGGCAAATCAAATTTACTAGTCCTTGAAACATGTTTAGTAGAGGGTGATACCT
>NW_010370847.1:0-215 GCF_000414095.1 Morus notabilis | reverse complement strand
ATATAATATAATATAATATAATAATATGATATAATATAATATAATTGATGTCATGATTACATTAATAACTCTAATATTATTATTTTATTATATAATATGATTTTATTAATTATATTATATTATATTAATATAATTATGTTTTTATATTAATAAAAATATAATAATTAATATTATTATAATCTTATAATTCTAATATTATTATCTATTATAGTGTA
>NW_010370846.1:0-215 GCF_000414095.1 Morus notabilis | reverse complement strand
AGTAATAATAATAGTAATAATAATAATAATAGTAATAATAATAGTAATAATAATAAGAATAAGAATAATAACAGTATAATAATAATAATAATAATAACAAGAATAATAATAATAATAATAATAATAATAATAACAAGAATAATAATAATAATAACAATAGTAATAGTAATAATAATAATAATAACAATAATAACAATAATAATAATAATAATAAC
>NW_010370845.1:0-215 GCF_000414095.1 Morus notabilis | reverse complement strand
TTTTGATCGACGGGCTGGCGATGTCTTCGAGCACCAGGGTTTCGGCGGGGCCGAACGCTTTGCACAGCAAGGCTTTCATCGGACTATTCCTTTTGGATTTGTGGCCGATACGTTCAGGTATGGAGGGTTTTGGGTCAATCAGCATGATCCGGCCTGATGAACATGCATAAGCTGCAGTAAGCTAAGCAGCAAACCGAATGAAGGAGTGGACTGTG
>NW_010370844.1:0-215 GCF_000414095.1 Morus notabilis | reverse complement strand
CCCCGACGAGACCGGGATCACGTTGCAGCCGGGCACGGCTCCAGTGAATGTTCGTCCATATCGCTATCCACATGTTCAAAAGGGGCACGGCAGTATGAACGGGTCAGTCCACCACGACCTCAACTTACTGGGGTGGAGATGCAAACGGGAATCATAGAGATGAACTTGCTGATTTGGCTCGAAGTTCTTCGTCATGATCTGCTTGTCATGAGCCA
>NW_010370843.1:0-215 GCF_000414095.1 Morus notabilis | reverse complement strand
ATGTCTTAAAAAAAACCACATAATTAGGGCATGTTTCTTTGCATCAAATGGAAAGGAAACTAAAGAGTGATTCTCTTTCTCTTTTAATTAGGGTCATAAATAAACTCGAACAACTCGCAAACCCAACCCACCTCACTCCAACCTAACCCGAAAAAGGCAATTTGTAATACTATTTTTTATTTTTTGGCCCACTAAATGTCTAGCCTGGGGTGTTT
>NW_010370842.1:0-215 GCF_000414095.1 Morus notabilis | reverse complement strand
ATATCACAAATCTTCGTACAAAACACCCCATAAGTGTTTCAGGTCAAGCCAGACCGAGGTTTCAAGCATGAACCCAACCTTGGCCGAACACTTTTTTTGTATTTTTTTAAATACCCTGTAAATTTCAGGACAACCTTCCTCCTTAAGTTCCCATTTGAAATGTCAGGTTGGGCCGGGCGACTATGACCTTTACATTACATCTGCATGGGTAAAAT
>NW_010370841.1:0-215 GCF_000414095.1 Morus notabilis | reverse complement strand
ATTTTCTGAGAATTTTTTACTGTAAAAATCTAAAACTAAAAATACGAATGGTGAAATGAACGAAACTTAAATTTATTATTATTATCATTATCATTACGTTATTGTTATCACCATCGTTATCCTTATTGTTATTGTTATTATTATATTATTTTTATTATTATTATTATTTTTTTTGCTGTGAAAGATTCTTGATGCTGGCTCTTACACGCGTGAAT
>NW_010370840.1:0-215 GCF_000414095.1 Morus notabilis | reverse complement strand
TTCGACGAGCGCGCAAGGGGTTTACCTCTGGGGCCCGGTGGGGCGTGGCAAGACCTGGCTGATGGATCGCTTTTTCGAAAGCCTTGAGGTGCCTGCCCGGCGTCAGCATTTTCATCACTTCATGCGCTGGGTGCACAAGCGCATGTTTGAGCTGATGGGCACTTCCAACCCGCTCAAGGTGGTTGCCCAGGAACTGGGTCGCGACGTGCGGGTGT
>NW_010370839.1:0-215 GCF_000414095.1 Morus notabilis | reverse complement strand
ATTCAATAAAAATAATATATACATGTGGAGCATAAGAAAGACCAATCTTCCAGCAAACAAGAATAGTAACCTAATTATCGAAAAAAAAAGTTGGAGCTTAACATATATAACATGACTTTTCATTGGCAAAACGAAAAGAGAAACGAAACCTTCAAAACAAAAATATAAAAAATAAAAAAGCAAAACCATAAACAACAAAGAATAATAAAAAAAAA
>NW_010370838.1:0-215 GCF_000414095.1 Morus notabilis | reverse complement strand
TTAAGAGCGGTGAAATGGTCCATCAGTTTGTAGACTCGTCGCTTCTTTTAACATGATGGCATAATATGATATATACGAGTAATTAGTTTTGTTCATTCTTCTTTGTCGTATAAAAACCAACTGATTTTGGCCAAGTTATCTACTGATTGTTATATAAGCCAATTAAACATAAGAATGTTTCTTCCTAACTTTTTTTCCCTTTTATTTTATTTGTT
>NW_010370837.1:0-215 GCF_000414095.1 Morus notabilis | reverse complement strand
CATACAATGGCATAGTACGACATTGGAATATAAAAAAATGTCCCTAGTAGTATCATACTAGGATACCGATAGCATCCCACCTATCGGTAATTATTAAGCTACTTTCAGTACTATAGCCTACTATTCTATGGGAGAGCGATAAGGGCCCTATGATTTTGTTGGTTATGTCGATTGACGAGAATGGAGTTGATAATGAGGGGAAGAAAAATGTTTGG
>NW_010370836.1:0-215 GCF_000414095.1 Morus notabilis | reverse complement strand
TTTTTTTTTTAAATCGTTTTACTTGATAATGTCTATGAGATATATGATGATTTTTATGTTGTGTACAAGGTGATAATAATGACGTTTTTTGTTATACGCTATGCCAATGTTTTTTTTCCTTCTAATTTAGAGAGTAGAAACAAATATATACACGTGTCATATGTATTGACCACTATCATAAAATAAGCTTAATTTAAATGTCCAGTTTCATAAAG
>NW_010370835.1:0-215 GCF_000414095.1 Morus notabilis | reverse complement strand
CCAAAAATTCGGGTCCAACGGCTACAAAATTTTCGGGCAGGTCGGGCAACGGATAAAAATCTGACCGTTTGGTTCAAAAATTCAGGCAAAATTCAGGTTCGGGTTCGGGTTCGGGTTCGGGCAAAATACCATTTTTTTTTCAAAATTCGGGCATTTTCGGGCTAATGGTAAAAAAAAATCGGGCATTTTTCGGGCACGGGTTGAAATTCGGGCAA
>NW_010370834.1:0-215 GCF_000414095.1 Morus notabilis | reverse complement strand
GGCCCAATATTGCTGCTGCTGCTTATGCATCCGCTGCATCATTTCCATCGTCTCAGCCTGCTGAATTTCCTGGAGAGTGATTCGATGTTCCATCATACGGAGTGAGCTGATTATTCCTGCATCCTGACCTCTGCTACTCGATTTGGCCGCATGTCCGCTGGTTGCAGCCTGCCCCGCCGGGTCTGGCTCCTCATCCTTATCGGAGGACTGCTCAG
>NW_010370833.1:0-215 GCF_000414095.1 Morus notabilis | reverse complement strand
GATGATCCTTGCGATTAAAGGATGACGCACTAGCGACTTAAAAAAATAATAAATAATAAATAATAAAAAAAAGCACATTAAAGTATTTTGTTTAGATTTATTGTATTTCTCTTTGTTAGACACGTGATAACAATGTGTTTAAAACTGTTAAAAAAATAATGTTTCATTTGTGAAAGTACTAAAATTATAATTTGCTAATAAATTTAAAATTAACC
>NW_010370832.1:0-215 GCF_000414095.1 Morus notabilis | reverse complement strand
TGAAGAGCCGATCGTTGGTAAATCAATGACAAGCACAAGTACATTATCTACAAAACGATATATCGTTTCAAAGTAGACAAAAACGACAACGGAAAGTACGTATCATTTGGCCATTTGCTAGATAATTAACGAAATGTTGTTATTGAGGTATGCTAGATGATTATTAACGATATGGACAACATTATCCTTAAAACGAGATATTGTTTCAAATGTGG
>NW_010370831.1:0-215 GCF_000414095.1 Morus notabilis | reverse complement strand
GACCGTGAATTGCTTTTAGAGCTATTGAGGTGTTTTATTGTAATTTAATAGATGAGTCAGATTAGAGAGAAATAAGATAATCTAAAAAGTATTAAATGCATAATTCTCTTATAATTTCCCTTTTTATTATGTTAAAATTCTTTGAATGAAATTAGACATAGCTCGGAGGTAGTCAATTGGATCTATCTCATTTTAGTTCAAACCGGTAAAACCTG
>NW_010370830.1:0-215 GCF_000414095.1 Morus notabilis | reverse complement strand
CGAACTCAACATTCGTGCTGTCACCAAAGCTTCTACGCTCTGCACCAATTCCTTCCCCAATCTTTTCCTAGCCTGCTTTTGCCTGATGTAAGTAAAACGCAGGGGAGGCTTATCGGCAACAAAAATAGCACTTCAAGTAAGGACTAAGGGGAAAACAGAACCTTCAAGCTTAAAAGAGATCATACCAACATTTTCACCTTATTCTATCACATTTT
>NW_010370829.1:0-215 GCF_000414095.1 Morus notabilis | reverse complement strand
ATCAAACATACAATTATTATATTTTTTCTTTTGGGTACCAAATATATAACTAATATTAAAATTTACATTGTAGATGATCTTAGTATTTCTGAGTGTTATGCGTATCGACAGAAGTTAAAAGAGGAATACGAAACTTGCGATTTCTAGATAGGGAAGATTATAATATTCTTTCATGAATTCAAGTAAAATCTAAATTAATGCATTGTTCCGTCCTG
>NW_010370828.1:0-215 GCF_000414095.1 Morus notabilis | reverse complement strand
TTTTTTTTTTGTCTTTTCCTCTAATATTCTTTAGCAGTTCTTTTTTTAAAATACTTTCTTTTAATTATCTCTTAATTAAAAAAATTTCTTTCAAATATGTCTCTACCTAATTTTGTTTCCTTTTCGTTTTATAAAAAACTCCCATGTAACTGTAATTCTTTTTTTCTCTTTCTCTTTTTTTATTTTTATTTTTCTTTTATTTTACATGTTTTTTT
>NW_010370827.1:0-215 GCF_000414095.1 Morus notabilis | reverse complement strand
TAGGGATATGCCCTGAGATTTGCAGTGTATATATTGAACTTGGTATCATCTAAGTCTGTACCTAAGACGCCTCTAAAGTTGTGGAATGGTCAAAAACCTAGTGTGAGACATATTCGCACATGAGGGTGTCCAGCACACGTGCTGAGGTAAAAGGTCGAGAAGTTGGAACCGAGGACAGAAGTATGCATCTTCGTCGGATACCCACAAGGGACAAG
>NW_010370826.1:0-215 GCF_000414095.1 Morus notabilis | reverse complement strand
TAGGGATATGCCCTGAGATTTGCAGTGTATATATTGAACTTGGTATCATTTAAGTCTGTACCTAAGACGCCTCTAAAGTTGTGGAATGGTCAAAAACCTAGTGTGAGACATATTCGCACATGAGGGTGTCTAGCACACGTGCTGAGGTAAAAGGTCGAGAAGTTGAAACCGAGGACAGAAGTATGCATCTTCGTCGGATACCCACAAGGGACAAG
>NW_010370825.1:0-215 GCF_000414095.1 Morus notabilis | reverse complement strand
ACTTCCATCGTCGAAGTCCGCGTGAAGTTGGAACATTTCTCCTCCGCCACCGTCGACGTCATTCTGACCTCTCTCCTCCATCAACAACTTCCGAACAAGGCATCTAGAGGTATGATTTTATCATTTTCCTCAATTTACAATTAGTTGATTATTAGATTAAATGTTTAAAATTTATTAGACGTCGGTTAAGTATAGTTCAATTAGGTTAGATTATT
>NW_010370824.1:0-215 GCF_000414095.1 Morus notabilis | reverse complement strand
GGTGAATGAAAGATCAAAAGATAAGTTTGTGAAAATTTGTGGAGAAGATGGCTGTGAAGGTATTGATGATATACTGGCATACTGTTTATGTTCCTAAAAAACTACTTGACGTGAGACACGAAGACGCTTAGATACTAGATCATAGCACCTATATCCTTTGTGTTCTAAACCATAGCCCAAGAAACAACATAACCGAGCACGGGGTTCAAGATTTA
>NW_010370823.1:0-215 GCF_000414095.1 Morus notabilis | reverse complement strand
TATCGATTTCAGGGTTGGTCGCCACCGCGAAGACATCGCTGGTCGTGGGTGTACCGGTAATCTGGCAGTTGGGGTTTGGCGTACGCACGGCAATTTGTGCCACTTCGATTCCACGCCCGGCGCGGCGGGCAATTTCCTCGGCGTTACGCTGAAGTACGTTGAAGGTACCGCCACCGACAGTACCCAGCCCACAGATGCCTACTTTGACCGGATTC
>NW_010370822.1:0-215 GCF_000414095.1 Morus notabilis | reverse complement strand
GAAAAAATTTTGAGTGAATGTTTGATTTTCTAGTGAATTGATGAGAGGCGTGACTATTTAATTATATCATAATTTCTGATCTTTTCAACTCTCTATATTCTTTATACTATTTATCTCTCGTACTAAATAAAATCTTAATAATCATTCTCGCAATACAATCATCTTGCTTTTTTTTTTTTCCTTCTCATTTTGTCATATTTTTGTGCATTAGACCT
>NW_010370821.1:0-215 GCF_000414095.1 Morus notabilis | reverse complement strand
ACAGAAAGAATGATGATAGCATAAATATAAACTATTAGTTTCAAATTTTATTCATGTCTTTACATGTGCATGGTATGTGCTACGTGCCTTTTATTTATCTAGCTACTTGACAGACTTGTCGTAATCATTTTTATTAACAGATTCCCATAATCATTTTGCTGACAGAAAAAAAGCAGAAATAATCAAACATTTGGTGAAAAGTGTATTGAGCGCAA
>NW_010370820.1:0-215 GCF_000414095.1 Morus notabilis | reverse complement strand
CTGCCCCGGTGCTGTCCCGGGGCTGTCCTGGGGCTGACCCGGGGCTGCACCGGGGATGTCCCTGGGCTGTCCCGGGGCTATACCTAGTCTCAACCAAGGATAACCCGTGGTTGTCCCGGGGTTGTCCCGGGGTTGTCCCGGGGCTGTCCCGGGGTAGTCCCGAGGCTGACCCGGGGCTGTCCCGTGGCTGTCCCGGGGCTGACCCGGGGCTGTCC
>NW_010370819.1:0-215 GCF_000414095.1 Morus notabilis | reverse complement strand
TCACCGTTCCCGTGGCAGTTGTCGATCACGAAGAGAGCTTCGATAAAACTGCTGATGGGCCCCATTTCAACATCAAAAGTTGTCGTTGTTCCCGTGGTGGTCGTAGGGTGCGAAGAGAGCTTCGATCTAACGCTCGTGGGCCCCGTTAGGACATCAAAAGTTTTTTCCGAAAATGTGGCAGCTATAGATCGCGAAGAGAGGTTCGATCTAACGGC
>NW_010370818.1:0-215 GCF_000414095.1 Morus notabilis | reverse complement strand
TGAAAAAATTCTCCAGGATATGGCGCTTGGCTATTTGTTAGCGCTAGGAAAGCAGTTTGGAGCTGATTTGAATCCTATCACGAAGGAAATTGCTTTCAATGAAGCTTGGGCTTTCCATACAGCCATCTTTGAAGCGAACGGCTACGGTAAAGAAGCCTGGACCCTGGACGCTGTGTTTGAAGTGTTGGGCAGTGAGGCACTTCAGGTTGCCTATT
>NW_010370817.1:0-215 GCF_000414095.1 Morus notabilis | reverse complement strand
AAAAAAAAAAAAAAAAAACATGCGAATTGTTTTTTTGTTTTTTTTTTTTTCAAGTAAAACTACATGAAATTAATGAATCAATTTTCTATTACGTGGATAGAGTAATGGAAATATAATTACCCATATGTCGTAACAAAGTAATGGAGAAAAAGAGCAATTTGGAGGCGAGCTAACTCAGCTCCGGGACAGAATCTAACCCCTCCTCCAAATGGAGC
>NW_010370816.1:0-215 GCF_000414095.1 Morus notabilis | reverse complement strand
AACTGACGCGCATCTTGTATCAATCCACCAAAGTTTGGAGCCTAGGGCCTATGTACAGCAAAGCTGGCTAATACTCCGTCGCACCCAGATCGCGCCTAATTCTTGGTAGACCAGCCATCTGACGGCTACCCATGCGGGCACCATCACACGGCTATCTGTCAACGTGCTTTTGCCTTCGGACGAAGACCGAGCAAGAGGGAGCTGATAAGGGCTAC
>NW_010370815.1:0-215 GCF_000414095.1 Morus notabilis | reverse complement strand
TTCGGCTTGGGTTGGGGTGGGTTGGGTTTGCGGGTTGTGCGGGTTTATGAACAGCCCTAATATCATGGATATTTTCCTTTGCATGTATAAATCCATTCAATTTCTAAGAATTTTCTTGATTGGAAATATTATTTTAATTTTAGTTTTCAATTCAGAAAAAAATGATGACTTCACATTTGTGATTTTACTTTTGATTTTAGTTTCCTTTTTTTTTT
>NW_010370814.1:0-215 GCF_000414095.1 Morus notabilis | reverse complement strand
CTCCACGCGCGCGTCACCCGGATCTCCTCTCCTCTCCGCGTGGGTCCCGTATTCCAGCCTCGCTCCAACCACGTCTCGCCACGCGTCCCAGTGGGGCCCAGTTGCTCCCCTGCGTACGCGCGCTTTGCGCTCACGTTCCCTCCCTGTGCGAGTTCTCCTCCACGCACGCGTCCAGTCTCCCTCCGCGTGGTCCAGCTGTGCACCACGTCTCTCCT
>NW_010370813.1:0-215 GCF_000414095.1 Morus notabilis | reverse complement strand
ATGACATGACTCGAACGGATTAGCCAACTTAATTGGTCAATTTTTATTTTGTGTTGTAAAATTGTCATCAACTCTTGCCTTCTTTCTCTCTCTCATATTATATATATAGTCTTGTTTTCAATAGTTAGCACTGCATTCTTTATCTCTGTCATATTATATATATATATATATATATGTGGTATATATAGACTTGTTTTCAATAGTTAGCACTGAAA
>NW_010370812.1:0-215 GCF_000414095.1 Morus notabilis | reverse complement strand
TAGTTTTTTCCCCTGTATCTTTTTTCGCTTTTTCTCCTTCTCCTTATTTGTAAACT
Source organism: Morus notabilis (assembly GCF_000414095.1). Taxonomy (NCBI): domain Eukaryota; kingdom Viridiplantae; phylum Streptophyta; class Magnoliopsida; order Rosales; family Moraceae; genus Morus; species Morus notabilis. Next base: position 159 of record NW_010370812.1, on the reverse strand, counting down.
GCTCACACATATTCAGCCCACTACATTGACAATAATGTTATATCAATTTCCTCACTTTTCCTGTTTTCTCCTTATTTGTGAACAATCGATTTGTTCATTTTTTACATTCCCCTAATCTGTTTACATAATTTTGTTCCCATTCTATTAGCTATTTCTTAT
>NW_010370811.1:0-215 GCF_000414095.1 Morus notabilis | reverse complement strand
AAAAAAAAAAAAAAACACCCTAATTAATGTTGTGTGTTCTATTTATAATTTTTTTTTGGGGGACTCGATTGCCCATATTTCTGTTTTGACCATGTATATTCTAAATACTCTGCGTACTGTATATTCCAAATACTCTACAAGTACGGGTAGCTTTTGTAAAATAATGAAAACGTACTTCAAATACTATTCTTCCAGGAGTGTACCTTTTCAACAAG
>NW_010370810.1:0-215 GCF_000414095.1 Morus notabilis | reverse complement strand
CCCTCTCCCACTCATTATTTTACAAATATGTATTTTGTTTGAAAAACACATCTCATGGTTTTCAAATCGAAAAATAAACAATTTATTTTTCATAAATGTGAAATTCTAAAATTTAACTCTTAAATTCAATTTTACATGTAACATTATTTTGCAAATCAATTTTGCTACTTAAATCAATTTAATCATATTAAATCGATTTTAGCGTATGGTTCTTA
>NW_010370809.1:0-215 GCF_000414095.1 Morus notabilis | reverse complement strand
TTGGGCTGGTTTGGGGGGACCATGGCTTAAAAATTGTGATCTTTTGTTAAAGATTAACCTCACTTCCAAACGCTTGGACGGCCGTGTTGACACAACGAATGTTTAAAGTAGCTGGTTTATATAGTGCTTTAATCATAGGAGTTACAGCCTCCAGGATTCTTCTCAACTGTAGGAGTCATATAGCCCGTTTGAAAAGTGAAATTCAAATTTTACTA
>NW_010370808.1:0-215 GCF_000414095.1 Morus notabilis | reverse complement strand
CTTTTTTTTGAACTTTTGAGGATGATATTTTTACTCATAAGCTATCACTTATGATATTATACTACATAACTTATCCTGTTTTGGTTCTTTTATCACAAAGGATTGATGATTATCGTCACACAGTTTCTTTTTAAGAGAGATTCAATTGATTGGGATTAAAACAACCATTTGATACGAGGGTCATTATTGTTTTCAACATTAGTATTTTTTTTTTT
>NW_010370807.1:0-215 GCF_000414095.1 Morus notabilis | reverse complement strand
GCCCTTGCGCGCTCAGCATGGGCCGCAGCAGGGCCTGCGGCCCCTGCCTGGACAGGGCCTGCAGGCCTGCAGGCCTGCTAGGGTTTCAGAAAACCCTGGCGCACGCTAGGGTTTCCAAAACCCTTGTGTGCCGCGCAGCCAAATCTAGGGGAGGGGCTGGCGGCTAAGCTTGTGGCGGAGGCAGGGACTCATGCGGCGGCCTGCAACGGCGACGG
>NW_010370806.1:0-215 GCF_000414095.1 Morus notabilis | reverse complement strand
CCTCTTCCTCATCATCACCTTCAACCACCTGAGCAAATACCACGAAGTCATCCCCACCCGTTTCAACCGCCAGCGGCGCGAGGTGTGCTTTGTGCCCACAGGCGAAACAGAACCGATCTTCGTGCCCTGGGAATCGCTGTCCGCCTGGGTTGTTCAGGCCAAGGCTGTGACGCAGTACGGCATGGATATTCGTTACGCCATGGGTGTCGGCTTTT
>NW_010370805.1:0-215 GCF_000414095.1 Morus notabilis | reverse complement strand
GTTGTCGCGGGGCTGTACCGGGGCTGTCCTGGTGCAGTCCCGTGATTGTACCGGGGCTGACCCGGGGCTGACCCGGGGCTACCCTGGCGCTTACCCGGGGCTGAACCCGGGTTGACCCGGGGCTGTGCTGGTGTTGCCCCGGGGCTGTCCCGGGCCTGTACCGGGGCTGTCCCGGGGCTGTCCCGGGGGTAACCCGGGGCTCTCCCGGGGGTAAC
>NW_010370804.1:0-215 GCF_000414095.1 Morus notabilis | reverse complement strand
AAAAATAGATTGGAATTTTGAATAATGATTAGAGCATCTCATGTCACAGGAATTTTTTTTAAAAATCTTAATATCATTTATTAATTTAAATAAATTCCATGATATTTTATCAAATTGAGAAGGAAATTCACCAATAAATAATTTTGGGACTAAAGTAATTAAAAATTTAGAGTGTAAAAGCATCACAATGTTAAATTTAAGTAGAGAATTAATAA
>NW_010370803.1:0-215 GCF_000414095.1 Morus notabilis | reverse complement strand
TATTATTATTATTATTATTATTGTTGTTGTTATTATTATTATTATTATTCTTGTTATTCTTGTTATTATTATTATTGTTGTTATTATTATTATTGTTATTATTACTATTATTAATATTGTTATTAATATTGTTATTATTATTATTATTATTATTGTTATTATTGTTATAATAATAATAATAATTATTATTATTATTATTGTTATTATTATTATTA
>NW_010370802.1:0-215 GCF_000414095.1 Morus notabilis | reverse complement strand
TGTCGAGTTTCAAGTCGGGGCGCAGCGTCTTGGCCCATGCCCGAATGTTGTCTGTACAGTTGGCCGAGGCACACACCGGTAACGCAAGCAATGGGAAGAAAAGCAGGGGTAAAACGGCAAGTTTACGCATCGCACTGTAGTCCGTTAATAAGGGGGCGAAAAATGAGCGCCAGCGGAGACCGTCCTGTGAGTGCTCACATCTTGAAGTTGCTCGA
>NW_010370801.1:0-215 GCF_000414095.1 Morus notabilis | reverse complement strand
TACTTAGTAATTTGAATTTTAAAAGCTTGAATATATTATTTTCGCCACAAAATCACATAGAATGTGAGTGTCAACAAGTGTATATAGGATTAATTTTGTTTATTTGATAGCCTTTCACTATTTATGATACTTTATAATTTTCTTAAGGATTGTGATTAAATCGCATACAAAGAACTTAAACTATAGAGCTAATTTCTCCTAGTAGTATACAAATC
>NW_010370800.1:0-215 GCF_000414095.1 Morus notabilis | reverse complement strand
AAAAATACACGTAAATCGAAAATGATTCTAATCACATGATTCTAATCCACGAATCAAACGTCTCTGATTTCTGTCCAGAGATTGTGTCCGATTTTGTAGAATTCAATCTGATTTGTTTCTATTTGGAAATTAAATCGATTGTGGAGTGTGGACTATTTTTCTGGGGTAGTTACAGGATTTGGTGTTTGTAATCAGTATTCAGAGTTTTTTTTTTT
>NW_010370799.1:0-215 GCF_000414095.1 Morus notabilis | reverse complement strand
TAAAATTATTTTTAATTTATATATATTTTTTATAAAAAAAATATTATAAATAAATTATGATTCGAATTATGATTTTATGGTTCGGTTTATGTAGAAGACGGATAAATAGGAATGGGAATAGTGCAACTTTGGTATCCAAAGTTGGACATTTTTTGTGCTCTGACAAGAATTCACAGTGTCGCTGTCATTTCAACCCACACTTTCTTTTTATCTGC
>NW_010370798.1:0-215 GCF_000414095.1 Morus notabilis | reverse complement strand
AATGTCATTCTAAATATCCTGAATCGAATCTTGTCTCGGTGTCGCTTTATCGTTCCTAATAAATTGTATGTATTTTTTTTAAATCGTTCGTTTTACATAAATAGTTGTGAATAATAGTGGGGATCACTTCAAAAAATGAAATAGTAGTACGTTTGCTTTTTTTTTTTATTTGAGGAATAATAGTAATGATTCTAAATTGGTAAATCAATAGATAA
>NW_010370797.1:0-215 GCF_000414095.1 Morus notabilis | reverse complement strand
AGTTAAGTGTAGTCACGTGATTTTATCTGTTTATTTTTAATAGAATTCAAACACAAAGACTAAGTGACTGCATTATTCTCTTTTTCTATGTTTTTAACAGAAATTACAAAGAAGGGGTTCATAAAACAAAATGAGAGTTTTTAAAATGCAGGAAGCAAATTAAGAATAACCTTAAAGTTCATGGACATCAATGATAATAATTCGAAAAAAAAAAA
>NW_010370796.1:0-215 GCF_000414095.1 Morus notabilis | reverse complement strand
TTCGTTAGCGTGTCACGCAGTGCTTCACGGGCTTGCGTCGCCTGAACCACTTCATTGTAGTGTCTACGATAATCAACTAATGCCTTTCGGACGGCCTCAAGGTGAGGAACATTGTTGGGCGAGTTGAAAAAAGGGCGGGCGTATTCAACATGCGCATCCAGTGTGTCGACAGCCTTTAACCATGCCGCTGCGCGCTCGGCATCGGAATTTATAAT
>NW_010370795.1:0-215 GCF_000414095.1 Morus notabilis | reverse complement strand
TTGTATGATTAATTAGGATAGAATATCAAATTAAATTTCTTAATTTACCTACAGGAATTAGAAAATAAAGTATAATTTGATAGTTCTATCATAGGGTTATAGATGGATCTAATTGGATTAGAACTTTAGCCCACAGGTAAGTTTTTTATCTCTAGATTCATAGTAAATGATTTACATTGGTAGAACATGATATAAGTTATAAGTCTCAAATTTTA
>NW_010370794.1:0-215 GCF_000414095.1 Morus notabilis | reverse complement strand
ATTATATTATATAATCATTATTATATTATATTAAATAAATATATTATATGACTATAATGTGTGTAAATAGATAATAATACTAGAATTATAAGATTATATTATTATTAAATTATATTAAATATTATATTATTATAAATATAATTATATCAACACAACATAATATATAATATTATTATAATATTATTATAAAATAATTATTATAATATCATATTATA
>NW_010370793.1:0-215 GCF_000414095.1 Morus notabilis | reverse complement strand
ATATTTGTTTAATATAATATAATAATAATTATATATTATATTATAATATAATATTATAATATAATATAATTGTAATTTTTAATTATATTATAACTGAAATAGTATTATTTCTTATGAATTATTATAATATGTTTTATAATATTATAATTATATTAACCATGTTAAGAATATTATTATATTTTATATCATAATTATATAATATGTTATTTAATAAT
>NW_010370792.1:0-215 GCF_000414095.1 Morus notabilis | reverse complement strand
ACTAGAATCAAATATTGGCTTGTGTGTGTGTGTGTTCCTGTGGGGACCAATTCACACGTTTGTTTGCACAGGTTGTAAAAGTTGTTTCATGTATGCATTGGGTTCCCATGTTCCTGCCAATCTTGTTGAAAGATTTGTTTTTTATCTGAATTTATTGCTTTAGCCATTCATATTCAATATAACTAAGCTGATTTAATCAAAATTTTTCTTTATTT
>NW_010370791.1:0-215 GCF_000414095.1 Morus notabilis | reverse complement strand
TGATTTCACGCTGGTGTTACAAAGAGTGTTACAACACTTTTAGCAACACCTGCAATTAACTATTACGTTCCGAGAACACTAAAAATGATATCGCAGTTCAGTATGTATACCTACATTTGCGGGGCCACGCCCAAACAGTGAATAATCCACTAAGTTCAAAGATTTACATACATGTTTTCGTATAGTATTTTTATTAATTTTTCAATCAAATGATA
>NW_010370790.1:0-215 GCF_000414095.1 Morus notabilis | reverse complement strand
GATTTTGTTATGCCGTTAGTTGCTGAGTGTCCAAGAATTCTAAGATGGGAAAAAATGGCCTAAAATAGTTTAAAGGACGTTGTTTGATTACTTTCTGCTCCAAGTGGCATTCTAAAATTAAAATGTGACATAATGATGCTAATATCATGATCTGCGAACACTCTTATAATATATAGATAGAATCGATCACTTAAAAGATTGGATCAAGGTCATAT
>NW_010370789.1:0-215 GCF_000414095.1 Morus notabilis | reverse complement strand
GAGGAACAACTTATTCTCTCTGCCAAGGAGACAGAGCTTATAGCATTGTTGGCTTCTTTTCATCAATCTTCATCTTCAACTGCTCCGCGGCACAATCCTGCTCCTTCCACTGCTCCATTCCTTCTCCTACTCAAGGTTCTGCATCATCTTTTCATACTGCTCACTAACAGTTGATCACTTTGTGCATTCTTTTTGTCAAAAAGGGGGAGTAGGTA
>NW_010370788.1:0-215 GCF_000414095.1 Morus notabilis | reverse complement strand
TGAATAGATTTTAAAGAAAAAGTTACACATGTTATATATGCATGTTCATACTTTATGTATAGTATGCGATGCCATATCATACAACATACACCTTAATAAGTCAAGAGGAACTTATAAGAATAATTTCAATTGAGTATCGTACCAGCCTTTGAGAGGAAGGTAACTAAGGCTCCGCAAGGGAGAAGAAAAAAAAATAATAATGTCCTCTGAGAGGG
>NW_010370787.1:0-215 GCF_000414095.1 Morus notabilis | reverse complement strand
GGTTTAGGGTTTGGGGTTTGGAGTTTGGGGTTTGGGGTTTAGGGTTTGGAGTTTGGGGTTAAGGGTTTACGGTTAAGGGTTTAGGGTTCAAGGTTCAGGGTTCAGGGCTCAATGCTGTGGTTCAGGGTTTAGGGCTCGGTGCTGTGGTTCAGGGTTCAAGGCTCAAGGCTCGGGGCTCAGGGATCGGGATTCGGGGCTCGGGGTTCGGGGCTCGG
>NW_010370786.1:0-215 GCF_000414095.1 Morus notabilis | reverse complement strand
AGTCAAAACTGAATGAAGAGTCGTTCTGCGGCTTTTTCAAGCCGCAAAACGACAGATTGCTAGAGATGGACTACCGCCAGATCAAGCCTGGGATATTCACTGTCGGCGTGTTCGCTTTTGGGGGGCACGTGATGGGTCTTCATCACCTGATCGCCTTGCAGGGTTTCCAGATGAATATCAAAGCCCCATAGCCGGTGCAGGTGCTTGAGCACTTC
>NW_010370785.1:0-215 GCF_000414095.1 Morus notabilis | reverse complement strand
CAAAAGTTGTCGTCGTTCCCGTGCCATTCGTAGATCGCGAAGAGATTTTTTTTAATCTAACGGTTCATGGGCCCGTTACGACACCAACATTTGTCAGCCTTCCCGGGGCGGTTATGGAGCGCGAAGATAGCTACGATCTAATGGCTGATGGGCCCCGTTTCGACAACAAACATTGTCGCCATTCAAGTGGCGGTGGTAGAGCGCGAAGAGAGCTT
>NW_010370784.1:0-215 GCF_000414095.1 Morus notabilis | reverse complement strand
TAATTTGTCATAATTTACTTGTAAAAATTTACTGTGCATTTAATTTAAAGATTCGTGTTATAATTTAAATTATAATTCGTGATTCGTTATAATATTTTTTTTATAAAAAAATACGTATAAATTAAAAATAATTTTAAATTTATGAATTATACTGTTACACCTGCACTATTTGTCAGAATTGGCTCTGACATTCTCTGCTCACTTATTTCCCTAAG
>NW_010370783.1:0-215 GCF_000414095.1 Morus notabilis | reverse complement strand
GGTTGTGGGTCCGATCTTAATATCGAGGATACGTTTGTTTTATAACTCAATTCTTAATTTAATGTATGTAAGAGAAAATTACTGTAATAAAAAAATTAAATTTGAATTTTTATATGAGAAAACATTGTAACAATAGTTAATACAAGTTGAGTTGTGACTTGTGATCGTAATTTGATAAGATCTCAAATTTAATCTTACTTTAGTTTGTCGTTATT
>NW_010370782.1:0-215 GCF_000414095.1 Morus notabilis | reverse complement strand
AAATCTCCTTACCGAACGTCACCTATATTTGGACCCACAACCTAGCAACCTTTGGACCCAGTTACCATTCCGATTCAGAAAACAGAACATGAGGATCTAATATATGTTCCCCTGCATTTCTTCTGCCAGAATTAGGACAAAATTTTGAGTTATTAGCACTTTGACCCCGATTTTTGCAACACATCCACTGAACTTTTAATTCTAGCATTTCACAC
>NW_010370781.1:0-215 GCF_000414095.1 Morus notabilis | reverse complement strand
TTTTTTTTTTTTGTTTGTTTGTTTGTGAAAACACAATGAGAAAAATGAAATTGTAAGGTATAAAGCTCGATTTATTGCATAAGGTTTTTCACAAAGACCTAGGATTGATTATGTGGAAACGTATTCTCCTATAATTGATACAATTACATTCATATATTTAATCAGCCTAATAATTTCTAAGAATTTAAAAATGCGTCTTATGGATGTTGTTACAG
>NW_010370780.1:0-215 GCF_000414095.1 Morus notabilis | reverse complement strand
AAAAAAAAAGTGATTCTATAAATACTCATTAAATTTCTAAATAACATGACATAAACATTAACATTTTTTATTTTTTGTTATAGTAAAACAATGCTATCAAATAATTGTGAGATACACTTCATTGTATTGTGGATTGTTGTTTACAGTTAACTGCTTTTACTCTCTTTTTTAGGAAAACTTTTTTCCCTTAATTTGGTGGGTAAGATATATATATA
>NW_010370779.1:0-215 GCF_000414095.1 Morus notabilis | reverse complement strand
CCCAATCGGGAAGCCAACCGAGCTAAAGCGTCGGCCTCAGCATTCTCCATTCTCTGTATCTGGATATGCTCATAGCTCTTGAACTCCTTGAGTAGATTCTTTACTTTCTTACAGTAACTGACCAATCTTTCTCCTCAGGTGACCAGTGACGAATCACTATGGCCATGTTTGGAGTTGGTTTTGTAGTTGTTTTTAACATTTTTTGAGAAAAAAAA
>NW_010370778.1:0-215 GCF_000414095.1 Morus notabilis | reverse complement strand
GTCTTATCAGGGGGGGGCGTTCGAGTACCTGCCCAAGCCGTTTGACGTTGATGAAGCCGTTTCCCTGGTCAAGCGTGCCAACCAGCATGCTCAGGAACAGCAAGGCATGGACGTCGCGCCAACCCTGACCCGCACCCCTGAAATCATTGGCGAAGCGCCAGCGATGCAGGAAGTGTTTCGGGCCATCGGCCGCCTGAGTCATTCCAACATCACCG
>NW_010370777.1:0-215 GCF_000414095.1 Morus notabilis | reverse complement strand
GAACTTCCATAGGTCACGCTCACGCAAAGGAGAAATAGAAAAACGACAACTTCCCTTCCAAAAAGGAAAAAATGACAACTTAATCCCAATGCTACCTTATTCAAGGGCAACATTATAATAATATTTAATATATTTAATAGATATAATAATGTTTATTTAATGTATTTATTTAATATATTATTATTTAATATTATTATTTATTTAATATATTATTA
>NW_010370776.1:0-215 GCF_000414095.1 Morus notabilis | reverse complement strand
TTCACCGTATCTCGTCACACCGTTGGTCTGTCGAGGCGCGCTAATGTAGTCGAAAGCTTTGCTGAACGCAAAAGTTTTTTTCAGAATTTTCATGCGCTTAAGCAAAAACCGAACATTCAAGCCTGCTTGCCGGGTTTGAGTAAGCAGCCGTCCGCTTTTTCAGGCCGTTGCAGGCTGGATGTTTGATTCAGGTTCGCGCGTCGTTTAGGTTATGG
>NW_010370775.1:0-215 GCF_000414095.1 Morus notabilis | reverse complement strand
CTCTCACAAAAAATACACGTAAATCGAAAATGGTTATAATCTCATTATTCTAATCCATGAACCAAACGTCTCCTAAGCTTTTGGGATGGATTGGTAAATTAGCATGGTATCAAAGCGGGAGGTCCTGAGTTCAAACCCCCATAATTACACTCTTTATCACCATTTAAAATTGTCATCATATGTTGGGTCTTTAATATATCTCGGGCTTAAATATT
>NW_010370774.1:0-215 GCF_000414095.1 Morus notabilis | reverse complement strand
ATAACATTGTCATTTATTATTGTTATAAGATTGTAATTAACCAGAAAAAGAAAAGAAATCAAATCTTCAAATTCGAAAGGAAAAAATAAATAAATATTACATGAATCGGAACATGAGAAAGAAGGGGCAAAACTACGGTGACAATGAGAGGATGCTCAAGGGGTGTGTCGAGGCTTAGGACGACACATCCCCAACAGAATTTGAAACCTGAAAAT
>NW_010370773.1:0-215 GCF_000414095.1 Morus notabilis | reverse complement strand
CCCATATTAGAGACGTGCTCCTAAAACACACATATAGGTAAGCCTTTGGCTAGTGGGTCTGCCAACATGTAGTTGGTAGGCGTGTATACAACATCAATGAGAGATTCTGTAACTTTCTCTTTAACAAAATAGTACTTGATATCAATGTGCTCGGAGCGAGAAGTGTCTCCTAGCCTTTTTAGAGAAAGATACAGCTGCTGAATTGTCACAAAAGA
>NW_010370772.1:0-215 GCF_000414095.1 Morus notabilis | reverse complement strand
CTACCCAACTCCTGTCACAACATTTATTGCTCCCAATTAGCTCAACTGACTTGAGTGTCGGAGTGTGTTTGGTAAGTACCACACTGGTGTCCACTCACTTCGAAGCTTTATCTCTTACTCCAGTATAGGACACTAGTCCCTGAACTCGAGCACATGGCGGAGCACTGACCAAGCTAAGATCGAGACAGGAGTCCGAGCACCTTGCTTCCCAACAC
>NW_010370771.1:0-215 GCF_000414095.1 Morus notabilis | reverse complement strand
ATAGCATTTTGTGCTGCAGTTTCCGTTATGCTTCCAGAGACATGGATTGTTCTTCTCGTCTGCTTACTTGCAAGTGTTCCGATTGCCTCATTTATAAGGATACAGTTTCATCTGTTAGTTGATATCTTCATGTCTACTTATGGACCAAGTATTTTTAAGAGGAACATTAAACCTTGGTTAGATAGCAAACGCCAATAAGATGAAGGTTTGTATTT
>NW_010370770.1:0-215 GCF_000414095.1 Morus notabilis | reverse complement strand
ACAACCGCCGCAAGCCCAATGCTCTCCGGTACTCGGCGTCATCGTTCTCCGAGCGGCACTACGTTGGCTCGCTGAAGTCAGACGACGTCGTGGAGCTCCCGCTTTTTCCCTTCCCTCTTGTCCTCTTCCCCGGAGTGATCCTTCCATTGTAGATCTTCAAGTTCCAGTACCGGATGATGGGGGGCGCAGTCGAAGAAGAGCGGCGGCAGCGGGGG
>NW_010370769.1:0-215 GCF_000414095.1 Morus notabilis | reverse complement strand
TGCAAAGTCTGAATCTACATAACCCAACAGCTCCTCACAAGCTCCACCTGCTTGGCCATACACCATTCCATGATTCAAAGTTCCCTGTAGATACCTTAATATCCATTTTACTCCTTGCCAGTGTTGTTTCCCAGGATTACTCATGAATCTGCTCACCACACTTACTGCATGAGCTAAGTCTGGTCTTGTGCATATCATGCAGTACATTAAACTGC
>NW_010370768.1:0-215 GCF_000414095.1 Morus notabilis | reverse complement strand
AAAAAAAAGAAGCTCGCAAGCTAACAAGAAGAAAAGCTTTTAAAAAGCTATTATCTCCCTTCTTATATAGATTATAGATAGATAAATTAAATTATATACATTTGCTTAACATAAAAAAAACATTGAAGTTAATACACTAAAATTATAGTATATATAAATTTCCTTAAATGTTCGCTTTGATAATTTTCTTAAGACAAACAACATCTCAGCCTCAT
>NW_010370767.1:0-215 GCF_000414095.1 Morus notabilis | reverse complement strand
AATCCGCCCACGGAGATTATGGTCTGACCGTGGGGGATTTTTCCGCGAGGGGTATCAGGCGCGGTCTATCTGATCAAAACGCCACAGACGTCTGCACGTACACCGTCCGTGGTTCTCCGACGTATTTGCCTTTGTTGTTGTCGTCGAACGAGCGGGTGTAGTACTCGTGGTTAAGGATGTTTTTCACGCCGACGGCGACGTTCAGGTCAGACAGG
>NW_010370766.1:0-215 GCF_000414095.1 Morus notabilis | reverse complement strand
ATGAAAACACATTTTTTTTGTTTTCTGATTTCCACAAAAAGACAAAAACATTTTTGGTTTTATTTTTTAAAAAAAATTATACCAAACACATTTTTAACACCCGTTTTTATTTTTTTACTTTGAAAACCGTAAAAAATGAAAACGAAAACGAAAACACAAAGAAACAGCCGTAATTTTAACAAATAGAGGGTGCTTTTTTGGTAAGACAAACAATC
>NW_010370765.1:0-215 GCF_000414095.1 Morus notabilis | reverse complement strand
AATCTGTGAAGTGAACGATGCCGTAGTCTCTACCTTATGCAATTAAGTGCTCGCTTTTCTTTACTCCTTTTCATGCCTTATTTTCTAGACGGAAAGAGCATCAACGCTTATATTGGTATTGAATAATTATCAAGGGCAAAAAAAAATTGAGGGTCAATTTAGTCTTTTGATCTTATTTTTCTCCCCCTCTCTTTTTTTTTCTTTTTTTTTTTTTT
>NW_010370764.1:0-215 GCF_000414095.1 Morus notabilis | reverse complement strand
GGAGGTGATTTATCTTAGTCCTATGGTAAAGCCTAATGCTCACATCTAGAGTTACTAACCTATGTTGGGTGGCTAACGCTTCTCCGGAAATTACTTTACAATCCTTACAGAGAGAACAATCTCTGTACTTTGTGAGAAAATAATATATCTGGCTCGAGTTCCTCCCATTCTTAAAAGTGATTAAATGTGAATCTCTTTTCTTAAAGAATGTGTTG
>NW_010370763.1:0-215 GCF_000414095.1 Morus notabilis | reverse complement strand
GTCTTCGATTTTTGAACTCTTCATTTTTTGGCTTCGTTCTTCGTCTTCGAGTCAGATTTCACCTTTGTCGGGGTCCAGAACTCTTCCGGGTCCGTCGGCACGCATTACGAGGGTTTTGGAAAACCTCGGGTCCATTCGGGGTCCGATTCCCAAATCTTGGCTGTCGGCTGCGCACTCTGGCCGCGCGCTGTGCGCGCCCGCGCGGACTGTCCGCG
>NW_010370762.1:0-215 GCF_000414095.1 Morus notabilis | reverse complement strand
GCCACCCACCCAGCGCGAATTGGCACAGAGTGTCGGTGTTGAAGGTCCGACTCTGGCACGCTTGCTGGACAGCCTTGAAAGCCAGGGGCTGGTACAGCGTCATGCAGTGGCTGAAGATCGTCGGGCCAAGAAGATCGTGCTGTGCGACACCGCTCGACCCCTGATTGAAAAAATCGAAACCATCGCTACCGCACTCCGTATTGAGGTGTTCGACG
>NW_010370761.1:0-215 GCF_000414095.1 Morus notabilis | reverse complement strand
AAAATCCATCCTATCCTAATACTGTTATAAAAGTCTCATTTATTTTATCGATTTAAATTTTTTATTTTTTATTTTATATTTTTACAGCTAAAAATTATTATATTTAATTTTTTCTGTTTCAATTAAAAACTCTTAAAAAATATCACATCTCAACTTAAATTAAAATTTTAAATCCGCGAAATGAATGAGACAAAAGTATTAAAACACAACTTTTT
>NW_010370760.1:0-215 GCF_000414095.1 Morus notabilis | reverse complement strand
TCCCCATGCATACAAAGCTTAACATAAATTATAAAAAAACTTTTTAAACGTCGAACAGGTAATTTTTGAGGTTTTATTTTATTTTAATTTCAGTTATTCTATCGACTAGCGTTATAATTTGATAAAATATGTGTTAATTAATATTTAAAATTAAAAACAGTTAAAATTTTATCTATCTGTGAAAATTAATTTTTAGTTTTGTATAGTTTTACGAC
>NW_010370759.1:0-215 GCF_000414095.1 Morus notabilis | reverse complement strand
TAAAGCTTGATAATTATCTCCCACTTCTAATTTGATTTTGAAACAAAATTCACTCTCCCTTATCCACATGTTGGCTGGCGACCATGTGGTAGTCGCATGATAGTCACATACTGTAGGTAAAGAATAGGGCCAAATTCTACATTTATCCTGCAGTCCAATTTTGACACAAATTCTAATTCTAATTTAAGTCAAACTTAAATCAATTTGAATTTCAA
>NW_010370758.1:0-215 GCF_000414095.1 Morus notabilis | reverse complement strand
TTTTAGCAAATAAACAAAAATTTGAACTAGAATTATAATTCTGTTCTAGAATTCTCATACCAAACATAACTTAAAGATTACATAGAAGAGGCGATGAATAGGCATCTATTTTTACCTTTGGCTAGTGCATATTTGATTACTTTAATTAAGAGGTGTTGCTGTGTCTTCACTTGAGATATACAGCTGTCCAGATTTAAATGTTTTTATTAAAAAAA
>NW_010370757.1:0-215 GCF_000414095.1 Morus notabilis | reverse complement strand
AAAAAAATCACACAGACAATCTACCAAAATTTGCGTATTTAAAACAATATTCCAAATCTGAGCCTCGAAATGAAGAAATCAGCTGAAAAAATCCTCAACTCATCAAATACACCAACTAAACTGAAGATCCAAAGCATGCATTTTCCAGAAACTAAAGACACCAACAGGAAGAGATGAACTACATTAACATCGTCAAGAGAGAACAAAAAAAAAAA
>NW_010370756.1:0-215 GCF_000414095.1 Morus notabilis | reverse complement strand
ACTTTCTTTCAGTTTTACACAATTTAGAAGGAAAAAATTAGAGCCGGACCTTTATCCTTTATTCTTAATAAATATTCTTTTGTTAGTATAATTATTTAATTAAAAATATTATAAATAAAGAATAAAAGGTAAAAATTCCAAATCATGCACTTTGAAAATGTATTTGTCAAGATTATTCCTGAGGTGACAATTACTGTAAGAAAGTTTTAAAGCGA
>NW_010370755.1:0-215 GCF_000414095.1 Morus notabilis | reverse complement strand
GAGTTACATCTTTAAACAGTCACCTCTTTCTCGTCGAAGAACCAGAGGAACGAGGGGCTGCGGATTCTTCTCTGATCGGACCTTGCTTAGATGAAGGAGATGTACTTTTGGGAGACATCATTTGTGCGGCAAGGATCGGGTCGTAGACCACGATTCCCCGAGGATCGATAATCGCAAGTGGCTCTGGGAAAAATGAATCTTGTGAATGCGCAGAC
>NW_010370754.1:0-215 GCF_000414095.1 Morus notabilis | reverse complement strand
ACTTTCTTTCAGTTTTACACAATTTAGAAGGAAAAAATTAGAGCCGGACTTTTATCCTTTATTCTTAATAAATATTCTTTTGTTAGTATAATTATTTGATTAAAAATATTATAAATAAAAAATAAAAGGTAAAAATTCCAAATTATGCACTTTGAAAATGTATTTATCAAGATTATTCCTGAGGTGACAATTACTGTAAGAAAGTTTTAAAGCGA
>NW_010370753.1:0-215 GCF_000414095.1 Morus notabilis | reverse complement strand
ATATATATATATATATATATAGATAGATAGATAGATAGATAAATGTCTGATTAAATGTCCGGCAAGTAACTCTATTGAAGAGTAAAGGGATGATTCCCCGCCTAAAGTAACGTTTTTTTTTCTCCTCAATGTAATGTATAATGAAGGCTAGCGCGTCAACGTTAGAACCGGGATTGGCCCAAGCTTGACCCCCTCTCAACTCAAACATGCAGCCC
>NW_010370752.1:0-215 GCF_000414095.1 Morus notabilis | reverse complement strand
TCTCTCCTAAGACGCTATATACATATGATTCTTACAAGCGGTAAGATCAAAGATAAATAGAGGGATAGAAATTAGGGACCTTTAATATTTGAAGCAAACATCGACTCATATATAAAAGTACAACATATTTATAACATAAGCGGCCAAAGCATATTACATTTATAAATATGAAAAGCAGAGGAGAGCAAGGACTAAAAGGTAAATGTGAATGACTA
>NW_010370751.1:0-215 GCF_000414095.1 Morus notabilis | reverse complement strand
AAAACCTATAGAAGTTGGATTCAGCTGATGATAAGAATGGCTTGCTTCACTTTTCAAGATTCCAATCTCATTGAGTCCTTTGCGCAGCATTGCAACCTGTGCAAGCACATGAAATTTAAAGTTAATCAATTACTTCAGAATTAAGAGGAGATGAAATTTCACTCTCTTGATTCTAAAAAATGAGAAAATTCAGGGAACCCAAAAAAAAAAAAAAA
>NW_010370750.1:0-215 GCF_000414095.1 Morus notabilis | reverse complement strand
CTACTGGTGGAGTCTTATTTTTCAACTGTTAGATTAAATTTTTAACAGTAAGATTTGTACAGTTGTATAAAAAATTTACAGCACACCATTTAGAATTATTCTTATTATATATTTGACCGTTAAAAAATTAATCTAACGGTAAAAAAATAAGACTATACCATAAGGTTTTTTTTTTTGTTGGAGAAATGGTGTCACTTGTAAAACAAGCCGTTGGA
>NW_010370749.1:0-215 GCF_000414095.1 Morus notabilis | reverse complement strand
AGGCAGATAGAAACAGAAAAGAAACATGAGTTGTGGTTCATGGTTAATGAAAAACCAACTAGGTTCGGAATGAGGGAATTTGTTTTAATCACTAGATTGAACTGCGGGAAAATCTCAGAGCCGGACGTGGTGTTAAAAGCTTCGAAGAATATAAGATTGTTAGAGCATTTTAAGGCCCACGTAGTACTTGTTGCTGATTTAAAGAAATTGTTCAC
>NW_010370748.1:0-215 GCF_000414095.1 Morus notabilis | reverse complement strand
GGTTCAGGGTTCAGGGTTCAGGGTTCAGGGTTTAGGGTTTAGGGTTCAGTGTTCTGGGCTCGGGGCTCAGGGCGCTGGGTTTAGGGCTAGGGCCTCAGGGTTAAGGGTTCTGGGTTCGGGGTTCAGGGTTCAGGGTTCAGGGGAGATGGTTCAGGGTTCTGGGTTCAGGGTTTAGGGTTCAGGGTTGAGGGTTTGCGATTTGGGATTTTGGGTTT
>NW_010370747.1:0-215 GCF_000414095.1 Morus notabilis | reverse complement strand
CGGTCTAAACCTATTTATCTCGTGTCATTTTCGTGTCGTTTCATCGTGTCGTGTCCGAAATTACCGGCCCTACTCAACACTATCATTCTCTCAATTCCAAACAATGGAAAAAAAAATCATATACTTTCCGTACATTCTCTCAATAACGGAAAGAGAATTAACTCAATCTTCAAATCTTACTTTTTCCTACTATTTTCCGAGCAACCAAACTCGGA
>NW_010370746.1:0-215 GCF_000414095.1 Morus notabilis | reverse complement strand
AAATTTTCATTAAAGGATTGAGCATAACGACCAGAAGTTGGGTTGAAGATGGCTATGGTATAACCCCATTTGGTGAAAGACCCGAGGATGAAGCCTACCAAATGATGGAGGCTATGGTGAAGTTTTGTCAAGAGTGGTACATTCAAGAGAAGTTGTCAAGGGAATTCATGTCTCTAAAGGAAGATGAGCCTCAAGAAGAAAAATATGAACCCTTC
>NW_010370745.1:0-215 GCF_000414095.1 Morus notabilis | reverse complement strand
GTGCCAATTTTATGTGGGCCAGGCTGTGTCGTGCCATTGGTCAGGATGGACTGTGTCATGAGCCTTGAATAGGCTTGAATGAGCTGACCCATTAAAGGCCCATCTCGGCTCATCATGGGTTTAGATGTGCCAATCTATCTAAGCATGTAATTTTTAATTTTTTTAATTTTATTTTTTATTTTTGAATTTTTAAACAAGTTAACAAATATAAAAGT
>NW_010370744.1:0-215 GCF_000414095.1 Morus notabilis | reverse complement strand
ATTTAATATACATCATTAATATACATGATTAATTTATTCAATTGTGTTAGTAACGTATGTTGAATGTTGATTTTGATTTTTATATAATTTTAACATAAACTAACTTAATAATTAAAAAAATTAAAAAAAAAATTAGGTTATTCAGGCGGGCTCGGGTGGCCTGGCTGGGTTCGGGTAGCCAACTATAAGCCCGTGGCCCGTTCAAGGGCATTTCT
>NW_010370743.1:0-215 GCF_000414095.1 Morus notabilis | reverse complement strand
GTCGAAAATGATGACCAGGTCAGGATCGAACGAAGCAAGAAGCTCCGCTGCTCGCGAGGAGCTATTGCAAACTTTGACACGGCGAAAGAGTCCCTCCACAACCTGACTTGCGTGGAAGGCAACACTTGCTGATGTCGATATGATCAATGCTTTAGGCATGCGATAAAAAGTCAGGTATTTCCCATGATTCCTGCGATCTTAGCCAGTACCGGCCA
>NW_010370742.1:0-215 GCF_000414095.1 Morus notabilis | reverse complement strand
ACCACGTGTCATCTAAGTTGACTTTGACAAATATGGGCCCGTTTAATTCGTTGATTCGAGTTTTTAATTCAAGTTGAGATGTGAGTTTATGTGAGAGTTTTTTACAGTAACAAAAAAGTTAGATATGACTGTTTTTAAAAATTTTTTACTGTAACAAAAGAGATTCCCCCCTAACGTTAAGGTTTCTAATGAGGTATTTCATAAAAATATCCATC
>NW_010370741.1:0-215 GCF_000414095.1 Morus notabilis | reverse complement strand
CTAATAATATCCGAGACCAACTTCGCTGGTTACTGGTGGTTGCTTAGAGTCATTGTTTGATATTACCCTTCTTTTGTGACTTCATGATGACATTAATGTCATACTAGAATGGGTACGTCTCCTTTTTTCACTTAATATTTAATATGTTATTGTATTAATATACTACATAAGATAATATTGATATACTGTATAAACTAATAAATATTAATACAAAA
>NW_010370740.1:0-215 GCF_000414095.1 Morus notabilis | reverse complement strand
ATAACCCTTGGGTAGAACTCATCCCCAAAAGCTAGCTCGTTGGGAGAGGATGCCCAAGTGGTTATAAACTCACATGCTAATCCCATACTTTAACAATGTGGGACTCAGCCAAGATCCTAACAGATTGTTTTTACTTTTTTTTCAGGGTGGATAAGTAATACTCTTATTCTTATACCTGTTAGTTTGTGACGTAGAAAGCCTTTTGGGGATAGATT
>NW_010370739.1:0-215 GCF_000414095.1 Morus notabilis | reverse complement strand
AATGTAGCCGGCGAACCAATCTGCGCATGCTCACATTCAATACCGGGGTAATTGCTGAGTTTGCGAATAAACAATTGCAAGGGGGCATCGGCTTCTTGCCTGCCTACGCTATAAGTCACCTCAACGGTTTTGCCGAAGTTGGGCGGTATTGCACTGGCAGGTACCTTGAACTTCAGGGGTTTCAGCGTGCTCGGCTCCTGAACTTCACACGTACC
>NW_010370738.1:0-215 GCF_000414095.1 Morus notabilis | reverse complement strand
CAACTCAAGTTATAACTCAAATTCAACTCAAGTTAAACTCCAAAAGAACGAGCCTTAAATCTTTGGAAACTGTAAATTCTTACTACAATTTTTTCATTCTTTTCTTCTTTTCTCAATATCGTATTATGGTTAATAAAGTATTCTTTTATCTCAAATATATTTTTATTTTCCCGGAATCGATTTGGGAAATAAAAAAAGAAGAGCAAAAAAAAAAA
>NW_010370737.1:0-215 GCF_000414095.1 Morus notabilis | reverse complement strand
CCACGTGACGACAGCGTGCTGTATTACATCAGTAATGTGGACGGCAACGGTGCGTTGTCTTATGAAACCGTCAACGGCAGCTGGATCAACTACTGGTACGGCTTTCAGTTCGAACTCGGCGGCACACGCTATTACACCGGCTTTGCCTGGGAAACCCCGCAACTGTTTGGGGCCGACCGCGAAAATCATTTTGCCGCACCGGACACCAAGGTCAC
>NW_010370736.1:0-215 GCF_000414095.1 Morus notabilis | reverse complement strand
ATCTGTTCTTCTTGCCTCGGAATCATCAAGATAGTTTTGGTAAGTGTAACTGCTAAGTCCCCAAATTGCCATAAGCATAGATATTATCTTCACTCCATTCATGTTGTCATGAAATACTATGACACAAGCAATTGGAGCTACAGCCAAAGCGAGGTTACCAATTGCACATGCGAAGAGAGAAGAGACCAAAAATATCAATCCTGAAGAACAAAAAG
>NW_010370735.1:0-215 GCF_000414095.1 Morus notabilis | reverse complement strand
CACACACACACACACACACAGAGTGTGATGTATTACATGAAAAATTAATTGATGCATTCTTAATACAAAAATTAACGCATTTCCAATATTATGGTTTAACAGGCACTATATGACAACAAGTTATATATATTGGACTACCATGATGCGTTTATGCCATACCTGAGGAAGATAAACACGACTGCTACCAAGATTTATGCCACCAGAACACTGTTTTT
>NW_010370734.1:0-215 GCF_000414095.1 Morus notabilis | reverse complement strand
TAACTTTTTTACTACAGTAAAAAGTTCTCATATAAAGTCACATCTCAACCTCAAATCAGCGAACTAAATGGGCTCAGAATATGTTACACATCTAATTTAGTTGCCTAGTTATACTTCATTAACTGTCAAGCCAATCTCAGAGGGGCTAATACAGGCAAAAGTTCATTCAAGAATTTTTGTTACCATCACGAAGTCACATGCATGCTGGTTGGTAA
>NW_010370733.1:0-215 GCF_000414095.1 Morus notabilis | reverse complement strand
CCGAATGCTTGATAAAGAGAGTATGGTCCCCTTGACTTTGTTTATACCCTGACTCCTTCATGACCTTTGCGAATCTCCCAAACCATGCTCTAGGGGATTGCTTCAATCCATAAAGGGCTTTCCTTAGCTTGCACACCTTGCTACCTGTGTATTCTCCGAAACCTGATGGAATGTTCATATAAATTTCTTCATCTAGATCACCGTGAAGAAATGCA
>NW_010370732.1:0-215 GCF_000414095.1 Morus notabilis | reverse complement strand
GTTGGGACGTTTCCTCGCCGAACTGCACGAAAAAGGCATCTACTTTCGCTCGGCGCATCTGGGCAACGTGATTGTGACCCCGCAAGGGCCGCTCGGCCTGATAGACATTGCCGACATGAAAAGCTCACGCCGCCCACTGCGCAAAAGCCTGCGGCTGCGCAACTTCAAACACATGCTGCGCTACCGTGAAGACCGTCAGTGGTTACTCGGTGAAG
>NW_010370731.1:0-215 GCF_000414095.1 Morus notabilis | reverse complement strand
ATTGTAAAAATTTAAAATTTAAAATTAAGTGAAATAAAGAATGCATTAATTTTTAAATGCATGTGTACTTACAAAAGATAAATAAATAAATAATAAAAAAATCCCTACTTATTCAATCGTGTAGAGACGTGGGGAAAGCTTTTCTATCAAAAGGAATTTCGTTCGCGTGTTGGTAATGGAAAAACATTGCAGCATTAATAATAATAATAATAATA
>NW_010370730.1:0-215 GCF_000414095.1 Morus notabilis | reverse complement strand
AAAAAACCCTCCAAAAAAATATCCCTAAAAAAACTCCCAAAAAAAAAAAACCCAAAAAAAACCCCCAAAAAAAACCACCTAAAGAAATCCCGCAAAAAAAACCCTGCAAAAAAACCCCCAAAAAACTCCAAAAAAACACAACATAACCCACCCCCCACCCCCCAAAAAAAAAACCGCACCAAAGAAACCAAAAAAAAACACCCCCAAAAAAATCA
>NW_010370729.1:0-215 GCF_000414095.1 Morus notabilis | reverse complement strand
TTGAATTGAAAACTCAAATCCGTGAAGTGAACGAGATTTAAATTGATGGTTTAGAATACGGGATTCACATGTGATATGATTTGAAAAATTACAAGCTTATTTAGTGGAGGATTCTAGTTCAAGATTTTGTTGTAGTGTTTTTTGTTGCAAAAAATTTAAATTTTAATCAACCACTAATTTGAACCTATAATCTAAACAAGTTCCGTGAATTTTAC
>NW_010370728.1:0-214 GCF_000414095.1 Morus notabilis | reverse complement strand
GAAAGTTATGGTATTCTTGAAAGTTGAAGTATTTTGAAAGCTATTTTCAATTCGTTTATGTAAGTAAAGTTCTCACCTACAACACATGTTAAATATATTGAAAATTATTTTCAATACGTTTATACTTTCTATATTCTAGTTATAACTTCTCATACAGTATCTTTACATCTACTATGTTGAAGCACTGCATTCACGTTAAAGTGAAAGACAATAG
>NW_010370727.1:0-214 GCF_000414095.1 Morus notabilis | reverse complement strand
AAACATTCATATTACGGGATATAAACATCAGAATCTACACTAAGATGATACTGAAAGGCCTTCGATACATGCACGCAAAAGGTTACGTCCACTGCGATTTAAAGCCCGACAACATTCTTGTCTTTCCTTCTGATCAACGTGGGTGTTATCGAGTTAAGATAGCGGATTTCGGGTTGACTAAGGAGCCTGACGAAGTAATAATTCTAGATGACTA
>NW_010370726.1:0-214 GCF_000414095.1 Morus notabilis | reverse complement strand
GAATTCAATTAAATGGGTCAAACTTCAGTTTGTGCACATGATCACAAAACCCTTAGTGTTTAAGGATAAAACAAAATTAAAGAGGAAAAACAAAAGAATACAATTAATTTTCCTTGGATGAACTCAAAATAGACCTGATGTACAGCAGAAACCCTCCTGGACTGCATATACAGGTCAAAGGCACTAAAAACACCTAGAAAAAAGTTTATTTCTT
>NW_010370725.1:0-214 GCF_000414095.1 Morus notabilis | reverse complement strand
ATGTGTTGAAGTGCTCCTAAACTGTTGAGGTGCGCTTACATTTCTTCTTAGAACTCGAACACTTGCACTAGCACTACTGCTTGCCTCTCCTCCACGCCCACCAAGGCCACCACCATTATGTCCACGACCTCTAGTACATCCACCAGGGCTTAGATTTGTAGTTTCCTCAGCAACTCTTTTTGTAGTTTGCGATTCTTACGTTTGAAAAACATTA
>NW_010370724.1:0-214 GCF_000414095.1 Morus notabilis | reverse complement strand
TTGCGGGCGCAGTCGATGGGGCTGGCGTTGAGGTAGGGGTAAAGCAAGCCATGGCACCCGACCAGGATTCGAATGCAAAACTTCTGAACAAGGGATTTTTGCAGATGAGGGACCAGATGAAGCAAACCATCCCAAAGCAGATAGCGGTTGGGCTTGTTCAATACGATGTTGCCGTCGAGGGAGCAATGGTCACGTATTTCTATAGGTTTACGGA
>NW_010370723.1:0-214 GCF_000414095.1 Morus notabilis | reverse complement strand
CGGAAAACGAGGGTTTTAGAAACTCTCGGGCTCAAACGGAGTTCACTGGAAGTGTCTAGAGCGCGCTAGTGCGCGTCTGGGCTGTTCTGGGCACGCGCGGGGCTGTCCTGGGTGCATGCAGGGCTGTCCTGGGTGCGTACGGGGCTGTCTTGGACGTGTGCGGGTCTGTCCTTAGGGCGTGCGGGGCTGTCCTGGGCGCGCGTGGGGCTGTCCT
>NW_010370722.1:0-214 GCF_000414095.1 Morus notabilis | reverse complement strand
CACATAAAATAATGAATAAACTCTTATATTAAATAAATAATAAATATCCCTGGGGCAGCCCCAGGACAGGGCCGGGACAGCCCGGTGCAGCCCCGGTACAACCCCGTGACAGCCCCGGGACAACCTCGGTACAGTCCTGGGACAGCCCCGAGACAGCCCCGGGGTAGCCCCGGCACAGCCCCGGTACAGCCCCGGGATAGCCTTGGGGCAGCCC
>NW_010370721.1:0-214 GCF_000414095.1 Morus notabilis | reverse complement strand
AAAGCACTTATTGAGAGATTTAAAATTTAAAAATATGTTTGGTAAAACAAATTTTTAACTAATTTTCACCCAATTTAAAGTTAAAAGTAGAATCAGCCTTAGGCTGATTCTGATTTCAGCTTATGCGGGAATCAATTTTGAGTGTTTAATAAAATTTTTTATTTTCAATTTTACCCTCACTGAAATCTCAAATTTACCACCCATTTTCATTTCA
>NW_010370720.1:0-214 GCF_000414095.1 Morus notabilis | reverse complement strand
GGCTTTGAAATTCAAAGTCTTCCATTCAGACACGTAAATATCCTACAAATCCAGCAGAAAAGCAAAATACAAATGGATCACCTCTTTTCATGAATTTGAGCATAATTCAAAAATATTACAATGAAAATTCAACAAAAGAACTAAAATATCCTTGCAATATGAAGGTGATGAACAATCGCAGGAGATGAGCTAGCTCGCATATATATATATATAT
>NW_010370719.1:0-214 GCF_000414095.1 Morus notabilis | reverse complement strand
CGGTGTTTCTTATCTGGACAAGTGGGTGTTTGCGAAAGAGGAAGAAACAAGATCAGCAAGAGGCATAAATTTGGCTACGGAATCACCCCTTGATTTTCCAAAACAAAGTAAAAAGAATCAAAATTAAAATAGCTGAACACGGATTTATTGTTGAATAATTTCTGGGTTGTTCTTGGGCAAAGATGAAGAAGATCTTAGAGATGCCAATCAATGT
>NW_010370718.1:0-214 GCF_000414095.1 Morus notabilis | reverse complement strand
AAAAACTAGAGAATTAGGAATAGGAAGGAAGTGAACTTGGTGATGATTAGGTTTACGTGTTGATAGATTTCTGGATGTAATTTTGGCTCTGTTTGGATTGATGGAAAGTGTTTTCTTGATCGTATTTTTCTTTCCACTTAATTTATATGTGAGAGAGGATTTTTTTTTTCTTTTCCGAGAGAAAAAGAGTTCAAAATTTGCATTTTTGTCTCTT
>NW_010370717.1:0-214 GCF_000414095.1 Morus notabilis | reverse complement strand
CTAGAGAAGACTCCGCTTGTTAAGGTTGAGTGTCATACCATGGCTCCGAAATGTTAGAACTCTTTTCCCAACCTTGGTTCGGAGAATAATTCCAACACTAATTGTCATAGTCGGCCATGTCTTCTAAAAAATAATAGGCGTCATCTGCTGATAGTTGGTAAAGAAAGGTGGTACCATTTCCTCTTTCCACCCAAGTTCGTGTTGCGGCGTTTAA
>NW_010370716.1:0-214 GCF_000414095.1 Morus notabilis | reverse complement strand
ACCCCAAATCCTAAACCCCAAACCCCAAACCCAAAACCCCAAACCCTAATCCCTAAACCCCAAACCCCAAACGCCAAACCCTAAACAGTAAACCCCGAACCCCAAACCCCGAACCCCGAACCCTGAATCCCGAACCCTGAACCCTGACCCTCAACACAAAACCCACAAAACCCCTAACCTTGAACCCAGACCCCAGAACCCTAAACCCTGAACC
>NW_010370715.1:0-214 GCF_000414095.1 Morus notabilis | reverse complement strand
CTTGAATTATCCCATGAATTTAACATAAAAAATGGTTTTTTTTATGAGAAAGAATTTGGAGTAAGGAAAAAAGAAAAAACTTTTAACTGACGAATCAGTAAAATTGAAGTGTTTTCGATCTTACCCTGGAGGCAGATTCCCACTGCAGATGGGCTCTATCTACAAAAATTAAAAAGTTAAAAGGAAAAGCAGAAAAGTTCAAAAAAAAAAAAAA
>NW_010370714.1:0-214 GCF_000414095.1 Morus notabilis | reverse complement strand
CAGGGCGGTGCGGGGCAGCATATCGATATGGCCTTGCTGGATGTACAAGTGGCGTGTCTGGCTAACCAGGCGATGAATTATCTGACCACTGATGTGGCCCCCAGTCGACTTGGTAATGCGCATCCGAACATCGTGCCCTATCAGGACTTTCCCACAGCTGATGGCGATTTCATTCTTACGGTGGGCAATGACCGTCAGTTCAGAAGGTTTGCCG
>NW_010370713.1:0-214 GCF_000414095.1 Morus notabilis | reverse complement strand
GTTTTTTTGTCATTTTTGAGTTAGGTAATTTGAAAGTTGATTTTGAGTTGAGTTTGAGTTATAACTTAAATTAAAATTATAATTTGAATTAAAATTTGAGATTAGAATCTATTTGAATTTGTATTTGTTTTAACTAATTTTGAGTTGTGAATAGTATCCTGAAAATTTTTTATTTATTTCATTTAATTGATTTTATGCAATTTAATTTGAATAA
>NW_010370712.1:0-214 GCF_000414095.1 Morus notabilis | reverse complement strand
CCTCAGCCGTTTCTGGAATGACACGTACTCAAGGTAAGTGTCGATCAGCACTGGCGCATTTCGCATCAGGTCAAAGATGGCTTGAATGTCAAGCCGCTCATATTTATCAATTATCGCCTTCCTGACACTCGTAGCCTTCTCCAATGTATCCGCAGCGATCTGTTGATGAATCGCGTTCGCGAATTCTTGGTTGTCATCCGGGCACACAGCAAAC
>NW_010370711.1:0-214 GCF_000414095.1 Morus notabilis | reverse complement strand
ACCCTAAACCCCAAACCCCAAACCTGAAACCCCAAACCCAAACCCCAAAACCCAAACCCTAAACCCTAAACCCTAAACCCCAAACCCTAACCCCTAAACCCAAAACCGTAAACCCTAAACCCAAAACTCCAAACCCGAAACCCGAAACCCTAAACCCAAAACCCAAAACCCTAAACCCCAAACCCCGAACCCCGAACCCCAAACCCTGAACCCC
>NW_010370710.1:0-214 GCF_000414095.1 Morus notabilis | reverse complement strand
AAAACGATCGAACATTTTGTAAAATTGTCGTGATCTTTCAAGTTGCATAGAGAAGTACTGATTGTTGCTTCCATGCATGTAAGTTGGGGCAACGGCATAAATACCATGCCACTACAAGAAAAATGTGTTTTTACGACGACAAAAAGTCGTCGTAAAAACCCGCATGTCGTCGCAAAAACTCGCATGTCGTCGCAATTAATTAGTCGCAAAAACT
>NW_010370709.1:0-214 GCF_000414095.1 Morus notabilis | reverse complement strand
TAAACTCAAACTCAAGTTAATAAATAATATTTTTTCCCGATTGAGATGATTTCTTTTTCTATGCATTCACAACGAAGAGACGAATAAAACTCCACCTATATACCCTATTAAAATTTTTCATCACTATTAAGTTTTTATTAAAATACTATCAAAATATAAATTTAAGTTTTGATCCCCCCAAACACAAACTCAAATAGATTCTTAATTCAAACCG
>NW_010370708.1:0-214 GCF_000414095.1 Morus notabilis | reverse complement strand
AAACTATAAAATAAAAACAAAAGGCTAATTTTTATTACTCTCCAGTCTCAACTTTCTCCTAAAAACTTTCTCTCTCTCAAACTTCATCAACACTCTCTCTCTCCCTCAAACTACTTGCTCTCTCTCCCCCTCAAATCTCTGCAACCTAAGTGCATATTTCTTTCTCTTTAGCGCTGGCGTTTCTAATAGATTGTGTGAGTATTTTTTTTTTTTT
>NW_010370707.1:0-214 GCF_000414095.1 Morus notabilis | reverse complement strand
TTTTTTTTTTCGTGAGAGGATATAATTATTGCAAAAGACAACTTTTAATTAAAAGGTGTCTTTTCGTGAGGTATTCCAACTATTACAACAGAAATATATCTTATGTTTATTAACAATCATTTAATTCTGATTGTTGGATCAATAATTGATCAACACTTAAAATTAAATTGGTGGATAATCAAGGGCGCCTCTAAAAACGTCCTAAATGCCCAAT
>NW_010370706.1:0-214 GCF_000414095.1 Morus notabilis | reverse complement strand
GAGAGAATGAGGCTATATATGCATAGCAACCTTAAGTCCCAAGGTATGCATAATGTATCTAAAATATTATAACATTAATGGCATGCATAGCAAAAATGTTATTGCATAATGTGTCTAAAATATTATAGCATTAATGGCATGCATAGCAAAAATGTTATTGCCTTAAGAGCATATGAATGGTAATGACATGCGAATGTTAGGTTAAATACATGAC
>NW_010370705.1:0-214 GCF_000414095.1 Morus notabilis | reverse complement strand
TTTTCTATAATTACTTTATAGTGTAATATAAAGCATATTTTTTTCCTGTAGACAGATTTAATGTATGTGATATGTTAGTGCAACCAAGTATATTCTAAAACTCATTTGATTTTTTTCCTTTCTTATATTTTTCTTTTTATATACTATATTCATTATGTGATTATGAATTATTTTCTAACTGTGCCTATTTTGAGCAGATTTGGTCTTTTCTTAC
>NW_010370704.1:0-214 GCF_000414095.1 Morus notabilis | reverse complement strand
TAATTCATCTCAAGTCTTGGCCTATTTTTCTCTTTCTTCCTAAAAAATATACATAAACAGAGAATAATTCTGAATCTATGAACTAATCGTCCACTAAAGAACTCATTATACAGAGAAGTAGACTTTGAAGCCCAATGGGCTACCAGTGATGAAAGACCAAAGCCCATGGACTTAAAAGGGAAAACGAAATGCTCTAATGCCTTTAGGCATCTAG
>NW_010370703.1:0-214 GCF_000414095.1 Morus notabilis | reverse complement strand
TGTTTCTGGTGGCAGCATCTCATGATTTCTACACTTGATACACGGACAATTAATACCCCCGGTTGAATTTGCATAATTCTTTCCAACCTCAATAAAATTACCCAAACCATCACAGTACTCATCAGACAACTGGTTCCTTAAATGTATTCAACTTTTATCCATAGACATCTCCACTACGAAAAATTTATAAAGTTTTATCAAATTTTATGAAAAT
>NW_010370702.1:0-214 GCF_000414095.1 Morus notabilis | reverse complement strand
TCCGGTACATCCCCGGGACAGCCCCGGGACAGCCCTAGGGCAGCCCCGGCACAGCCCCGGGACAGCCCCGAGACATCTCCGGGACAACCCCATTATAGCTCCGGGGCAGCCCCGGGATAGACCCGGGACAGCCCTGGGACAGCCCCGGGTAAGCCCCGAGACTGTCCAGTGGCAACCCCGGTACAGCCCCGGGACAGCCCTGGGAAAGGCCCGG
>NW_010370701.1:0-214 GCF_000414095.1 Morus notabilis | reverse complement strand
GTTGTTTACCTGCATTATACAGAGTGTTCCATGGCGACACAGATCAACTCCCTCGCAATCGAAACCAATGACCAACTGCCTTTCAGATGACGGGTGCAGAAACTCAGGGGGAAGTTGAGAGGCATGAGTAACGATGTGAACAGGAACTTCGGATAAATGAGCTTCATGTTTTAGGGGCGTCTCATCTGTAATACACCAGGAGGGTAAAAAAAAA
>NW_010370700.1:0-214 GCF_000414095.1 Morus notabilis | reverse complement strand
TATATTTGGTTTAGTTTCTCTGATGTTTGCGTTCTCCACTCATATTCTTTGAAATGCTTTCTAAGGTCAATCCTGCTCGCTTCCGTCATCCCTCTTCATTTCAATTCTCATTTGCTGACTTTCGTTCTCAATAATTTGTCTAATCTCTTTTCCGGAAAAAAAAAAAAATAAATAAATAATACTTTGTCTGATCTGTGCACCTTTACCAATTATC
>NW_010370699.1:0-214 GCF_000414095.1 Morus notabilis | reverse complement strand
TGCTGCCTTCAACATTAAATATGTGAAATTCCACCTATGTCTCACGTCAATTGGAAACTTTCTTGGGCGCAGATGACTGTTCTTGCAATATTGTTTGAATTCTTGGAGTCAAGCTCCAGAAGTAGATATGAATGATAATGATTCTCTAATATTTGTTAGATTAGATAAGATATGTTCAATTCCTGCCTGAACTACTAAATTAATTATGTGACAT
>NW_010370698.1:0-214 GCF_000414095.1 Morus notabilis | reverse complement strand
AAAAAATCTTAGGACCATGCCAATGAGCCTCTCAAAAAAATCGTTGTAAAATGTGGCCACTTAAAAAAAATGTTGGCTTTTAGTTTTCCCACGGGTGACCTATCCAGTACTGTTTTATTGTAAAAACTTAACAGAATTAATCCTGTAGATACTAGACATTATTTTATAATAATAACAATAGAAATTATGAATTTCAATATCTTATAAACATATT
>NW_010370697.1:0-214 GCF_000414095.1 Morus notabilis | reverse complement strand
ACATCAGAAAGCTCTGCACCCTTCTCTAGTGAGATAGCTGCATTTTTGTAGATTTCATGACTGGCTCCGCTAGAGCTACGGGATATGAAATCGAAGCTTTGGGGGTTATTGAGTCCGCTAGAAAGCAAAAGCCGGAAAGACATCACGAAATTCAAGCCCCTCCCGACCTTGGATCGGTTGTCGATCAACGAAAGAAAGGGCAAATGCTTCAAAG
>NW_010370696.1:0-214 GCF_000414095.1 Morus notabilis | reverse complement strand
TTTTTTACTTTAATTTTCAAGTCTATTAAATGAGATGACACAATATTATTTGTTAAAACATAATTTTGAACATAAAAATTGAGATAATCTGATTTCATGTTGAAGGTAAATAATTAGTGGGTTTCTTATTTCAAAAAAAAAAGAAAAAAAATTAATTAGTGGGTTCCAAATTAACATGACTCCTCTACTCTAAATAACCTTTTTTTTTTTTTTT
>NW_010370695.1:0-214 GCF_000414095.1 Morus notabilis | reverse complement strand
TTTTTTTTTTTTTTTTTTCAGGATTCTGAAACCTAAAACTCAGTTTCTTTTTTAACTGTTAGATTAATTTTTTAACGGTTAGATTTATACAAATATGTATTAAAGATTTACAGTCACATAAAACTATTCTTACTATAAATCTGACTGTTAAAAAAATAATCTAACAATATGGAGCATTTTTTGAGGTTCCACAATCCCCTTTTTCACTCTTCAC
>NW_010370694.1:0-214 GCF_000414095.1 Morus notabilis | reverse complement strand
CGCTCTCTGACCGGTGCGGACAAATACCTGATGTCCAGTCTGGTGCCTGTTCTGCATTTGGTTGGGCGAGGGGCAAAGTTGCGTTCAAAGGGCTTAAGCGAGAAGGAGGTGGAGGTACTTGAGTGGGCGCGCGATGGCAAGACTGCTTGGGAAATTGCCTCGATTCGGCAAGTGTCCGAAGCCACGATCAAATATCACCTCAAGAGCATCTACA
>NW_010370693.1:0-214 GCF_000414095.1 Morus notabilis | reverse complement strand
CTCAAGTGAAGTTGGCCCTGGTCGGTGATATAGGCGGTACCAATGCACGTTTTGCCATTTGGGAAGACGAAAAACTGCATTCGATCCGGGTGTTCCCGACCATCGACTACTCAAGTCCGGAGAAAGCCATTGAGGTTTACCTGCAGGACCTTGAGTTGCAGCGCGGCGATGTAGGGCTGGTCTGTCTGGCCGTCGCCGGGCCGGTTGACGGCGA
>NW_010370692.1:0-214 GCF_000414095.1 Morus notabilis | reverse complement strand
TAACCTATCCACAACGACCCATATGGCATCATGTCGATGTTCAGTCCTCAGAAATCCCATCAGAAATTCCATCGTAATGTGTTCCCACTTCCATCCAGGAACAGGAAGAGGCTACAGTTCTCCAGCAGGTTTCTGATGTTTAGCCTTGACTCGAAGACAAGTCGTACATTCTGACACGTATTGGTGAACATCCTTCTTCATACCCCTCCACCAA
>NW_010370691.1:0-214 GCF_000414095.1 Morus notabilis | reverse complement strand
GAACCTTAATTCTTTCGTAACACTATTTTGTGAACGATAAAATTTCATCTCCATGAGATAAATACCATTTTTATTTCAAAAATTAAAATTGTCAGGACAGACTCAATCTAATCTTATCAATAGGATTAGACCGCCGGTGCACTATATCTTCGTTAGGTGAGTTGGTTTGACAAATTGGTAGATTCATTTTCTTTAAATTAGCATTTTTTTTTTT
>NW_010370690.1:0-214 GCF_000414095.1 Morus notabilis | reverse complement strand
TAAAGACCAGAGCACTGGAGACGTTGGGGGTTTCATCAAGACCTTGAACGGCAATCAATATCAGCACCTGATGAGCATGCTTTCCTCTCATTTGGCTGCTTCAGTTACAACTCATAATCAGCCAGATGATTCCTCAGGTACACATTTGGCAGGTATATGTTTTTCTGTCCCTTCGGCATCTTATCTTTCTTCTGAACATATTTAGATTGTTGAT